>NC_139712.1:17940211-17985211 GCF_964188405.1 Protomyctophum parallelum | reverse complement strand
CTCTCTATTAAATATAGCTAAACTACAACGAAGCTATCCCCAGATAATTGTAGCAAGCTACACTATAAGCTACATGGCAAAAGTAGCTAGCTACATGGACACTACTTTTTTTTTAAATATTTTTTATCAACTTAATGATCAAGTTTCCACCGAACAAATAGCCTAATAGGCAGGCAAAAATGCTGAGTTTGATTGTTTATTAAAAAACAAACAGGAAACAAGCCCTCTGTCTGGCTTTTGGTGTCAACTTTTTCACATTTACTTGTATTAATGTACCTTGCGGTGTCAGGAGCCGGCTGATTCATGTGTTCAGTGTTGGGAAAGTTCTTTTTTTTATTAACTATAGTTCAGTTCACAGTTAATTTTTTTAAAGGAACTAATTCAGTTCATAATTCAACATTTTGAACTAAAGTTCATGGTTCCAAAAAATGAACGATTTTAGTTATTATTATTATTATTTTTTAATTCTTATTATTGCCACAGCCTAGCCATTTGCACACCAGCTGAGAGACATAATTTAGACTAGAGAATGCTAGTCTCTCAAGACAGACTGTTGCCTCGATAGGCACTGTTTTACCGAATATTTGAGGATGGGATACTCAGATTGAGATAATGCTGACAGGCACTTAAATTAGATGTTAATGTCCTGTAGGTAGACTTAGAAATAAAACTAGTGTTGACTAATCAATACAAGTGGCTCTTATTTTGATGGGGCAGTTTCTGCACAAGAAGTCCGTTTGACTTGTAAACAAGCTACGATGAATGAGCTGTCAAAGTACTATAGTCGCTAAACCACGTTAGCGATCACATTTTTCAATATGAAAACTTTCACTTAGACAATAATGTAGGTTACACACGCTGGAATTAAACATGGAACCTGCAGGCAGCATTAGGTGAGTAATTCATTGTGTTGTGCTAGAGATAAAAGGACAGCTGCTGCGTGGGATCCTCTTGCTTAACAACATAACTGTGTCAGACTCATCTTATCTAAACCAACCAATCATGGATTTTTTCCAGGGATTTTTTTCCCCCACAAAACTTTATTTAACAGTCAATTTGTAACGTATAGCTTTTGTTGAAAGCTACGTCACTACTTGGGTCTAAAAATAGCTACACTACAAAAAACGCTACTTGGTTCAAAAGGAGTGAAGCTACCATCAAGCTACTGATAAATGTAGTTAAGCTATGTAGCTTCGCTACTTGTAGCTAGCTACTGCCCAACACTGGTTCTTAATTGCAGTTGCTAACAGCTGAGTGTGTGCAGGTCAGGGCAGTTCTGAGGCAGAGTGTGTGCAGAGCAGTACAGTCAGTTTGTGCACAAGACTAGATCATAGCGACACGTTTATTTTTACCGTAGTATATCTTGAGTTTGAGAACTTGTTTTTGATTACTTCTGTATTGGAGAACACATTTTTTGGAATAAATCTTTTTGGTGATCTTTTTACATCGGAGTCCTGTGAAGTTTTTCTACTCAAGGGAATATACACGAGTATACAAAAGGTGTCGTTGAGCTTCAACCACTCACAATTTACATTGCCAAAGCAAGTGTTAAAAGTAAAAACAAGAAATCTGTCGCTCTCTCGCTCTCTTTCTCTCTCGTTCTTGAGAGTGGATGCACGATCACGAATGGAACATGAGAGGAGAGGAAACATTGGAGAGATGGGGAGATGAGAAGGAGAGGAAATATTTCCCCCAGACGTTCTCTTAACAGCACTAAAGGCATAACCTCAGAGCTCTAGAAGAGCCACGCTTGGCCCACCCTCACAGAGTGACCACATGCAGTGTTTGTAAATCCCTGAGTGGTGATCAACCTTCGGCGCTGAAAAGTTGCATTCCGGTGAAGCTACAAGTACCAAAGCTCATAAAGATGAGCCTTTGCAAGGACATGGAGAGTCTTTATAGTGTCTTCGGCAGTGGTGGAAAAAGTGCTCAAATGTTTTACTTGAAGTAAAAGTATCAATTCTGCAATGTAGCACTACTCCGTTACAAGTAAACGTATGGTAATCAAAAATAGTAAGTAAGAGTAAAAGTTAATCAAAATTTACTTAAAGTACCAAAAGTATAATGTAGGCTACTCATTATGCAGAATGTCTCATTTCACAAGTTCAAAATGTATGCAAATCTTTAGAAAATAGCAGATCTACAAGCTCCCAATGCGTCACATCGTGGGGGGCCACGTGCCGGCCCCGGCGGTCCTGGTCAAAAGTTTGGATCGAGGGTTGACTCTCAATAGATCGCGGTCATACAGCCGCTCTGCTACTTACGAGACCCTGACCCAGAATCAGGTCGTTTACGAGTAATTTGGTGCCAAGTTGTTCACAAACATGAAGTGCGCGCCTGGAGGGGGGCCGCCATCTTTCGGCGACCCCCCGACCCAGTCACGAACGGCCCTCCGCACCTGACTTTGCTGCCGGGCTACGCGAGGCCAGCCGAGAGTCCTCGGCGCCCAGATATCGTTTGGTATAGGCGGGATCTCAGATCTAGTCACTCCAGTTCTATGGTCACTCAGGCGGAGGTTATGTAACTCAATTTACAATTTAGGCATTTAGCAGACGCTCTTAATCCAGAGCGACTTACAATAAGCAAGAACAAAAGCATGGGAATACATCACAAAAAGCATCATGAAACATGCGTAAGCTAAGAAACTAACAGTGGAATATCTATATTATGAGACTATACATATAAACTATATATATATACTACTATGCTATACATACATATGTACTATGGCGTGCTATGACTATATACAATGCAATTATAGTGCTGTCTACATAACATGCTATAAGTCTGTATCAGATGCTATCTAAGTCTACAGAAATGCTATCTAAGGGGGTAGGGTAAGTGCTATGGGCCATGATGGAGTCTAAAAAGGTGGGTTTTCAGACTACGGCGGAAGATTGGGAGTGATGCTGCAGTTCTGACTGCAATGGGAAGTGCATTCCACAGTTTTGGAGCCAGAAGGGAGAAGAGTTTGGGACGTGTGGAGCATTGTCCCGGCGTTTTTAGTGAGGGTACTTCCAGCTTCCCTGCGTTGGCTGATCTGAGTGCGCGGGAGGGTTTGTAGGGTTCAATCATACTTGCAAGATATGGGGGAGCCATACCTTTGGTTGCCTTGAATGCCAGCATCAGAGTTTTGTATTCTGTGCGGGCAACGACCGGGAGCCGAGAACCACCAGATTGATCCATTTTAAAAACACATTCTTCATCTTGATGATCTAATTGGTTTAAGAAGCATAAAGGAAGGAAATATGTCATTAGTGTCTCTTTGCCAATGAACAAGTATACCCTCGAACTGTCTGGCCCCGTCCAATCACGTGGCCCGTCTGCCGCCATGTGACCCGGTCAGCGGTCACCGTGTCCAATTTCCTGTAAACAGACGGGACTGTCAGGAACTGGCAGTGGGAGGCGGTAACTAAAGTACATTTACTTGAGTACTCTTTTGAATACTTACGTTTTTTTTTCTTAAGCATGCACTTCTGAATACTAGCAAGTATTATAGGCTATTTCAACACATTCAACTTTAGAGTTTAGAGATTATTAGGATCCCCATTGATTGATTGATTGAAATATTTATTAACAGTTTGTAGAATTTACAGTACATTTTAAGCACAAACTCAATACAAAGACTGTTAACTGTGAGTGGACGACCCAATTAAGCATTACACTTGTTTACAACAGGGTCCACATTGTTCAATTCATCAAAACATTTAGAGACATACAAACATTTAGAGACATACAAATAGACATTTCTATGTAGCTAAAGAACAGAACAGGAATTCATCATATAGGAAGCAAAAAAGGGAAAAGATACATTATACAGTGAGGGGAAATGGGGGGGGGGGGGGGGATTCACCATTAGCTGGTGCTTAACACATTCACAGGACGGGAACTCCTTTTGGTGTTTTAAGCATTATAGACGTTATCCTTTAGCTGTTGGAAAATAGCAGATCATAGCCGAGCTTGTAGATCTGCTATTTTTTGAAAAATCCTGAAAATGTGGTGCAAATCTTTCAATATAGAGTACTGTATATATTCTTTCAGAGCGAATGTTTTTAACTCAAATCTTTGCTTCTGGGGGGGTCCCTGGAACAACATATTTTCAAATGGGGGTTGGTGGCCAATTACATCAAATTTTTGGGGTCCTTGACATGAAATATTGAGCACCACTGATATAGAAACATAGGTATTTCAGAAAAACTCGGAGGATTTAGAAGACATTCTTTAAATTTCGATGTCGGGCCTAAATGGGTTAATGGGCTAGTCTTCCTGGGGTCTGCACAGAACAATTACATTACAATGACAGACGGAACAGAACAGCTAGCTGTCACATGTAATGAGTGATATTTGAGCAGGTGTATAATGTATATATCTGTACTTTGACCCAAGTATCGGGGGTACAGTAGCACTTTGTCCACCACTGGAAATTGGTTGATGTTTTCTCTTTCAATGATTTTTATTTGATTTTCAGTTATTGAAAAATTAACCAAAATTAACCAAAACCAGATTTGAAAAATCTGGTTTATGAACTAAATGAAAGTAAACAGTATAGCCTACATGTGAACATATGCAACAACAACAACAACAACCACCACAAAAAATAATCCACGAAAATGTATAAACTCTGTAAGAAATACAAACACACAGACATTAATATAAGCTAATGTCTAAAGTGACATGGCATTTATAACCTCTTGGTCATAATAAAGAGGCCATGCAGGTACAGACAAGTACCTGCATTGCAACAACAATTAGAATAAATTACGTAAAAATTTGTCTCTTTTTGTGAGTAGGCCTACTTTTTCTGCCACTGGTTGACATTCTCTCTCTTTGTGTTGTTCCGCACCTCTCTCTCTCTCTCTCTCTCTCTCTCTCTCTCTCTCTCTCTCTCTCTCTCTCTCTCATGGGCTGCCATGGTAACGGCACACTCTGTTTATGTCACGGCTTCATCACAAGCTGTTGATGGCTGCGATTTGTGTGTGCGTGCACATGCATGCGTGCGCGTGTGTCTGTGACTGCATGCACAGACACAGACTTGCGCATGCACACACACACACACACACACACACACACACACACACACACACACACACACACACACACACACACACACACACACACACACACACAGCATTCAGGTGCTATAGACTCTATAGCACCTGATAGCACTCTATAGCACTCTATAGTATAGAGTATAGGCCTACTATAGTAGATTAAAGCATAACTATACTTCATATGGGATAAGGTAGAAAGACATTTCTCAGGTTCCATCATGCTATACCTAATATACAGCAATGGTTCTCAACCATGTGGGTCGGCACCCCCAGGGGGGTCCCCAGATGACAGCGAAGTGACAATTTAACGACTTTATGAGACCTTTTTATACTTAAAGGTGGTGCAATGAAAAATACGGGCATTTTATTTTGAAGTTTCACCCTGAATATAGGCAAGCTCGCTGATTTTGAACCAATCAGAACGTCACATTCCTCCAGGCTATGGGACGGAGCTCTGCTATACAGATATGGCTCACCCGCGCTCTGGCCAATGGAGAGCGACGTTTCTTACGTGGCGGCCATCTTACCTCGGGGCAGCATAACATTGTGTCTATGGGGCGTGTACTTTTAAATAACCATAACCTGCTCAATTTTCAACCGATTTTCAAACGGTTTGGTTTGTTATAAACGCCAGAGACGTCCGCATACTCATATGCTTTTATATTATATTTTTATAAATAATTAAATTAAGCAGATAAGCGTCCTGAATCATAGCCACGTTGACAACGTTTGTAATAAACCAACCCGTCAAGATTTGAGGGAGTTATGAGTGTTTTAGTTTGAGCAGCCGTTGAACATACTGTACTGTAGCCCCTCAGCAAGATGGCCGCTGGGTGAACTACGTCAGAGACTCCGCCTTGAGCCATCTAGCCTTTATATATATCTATGATCTGTTTGTAAACAAAGTCACAGAACGACTGGGCCAGGCTGGGCCGCTAAAAACACGCCATCGAACATTTCTAACATCTGTGCTGATCTTGTGAAATAATAATAATCATTATCATAATTATTATGATGATGATAATCATACAGGAAATTGCTTGCCGACTTGATGGACATGCTGAAAACGTGAAGAAGAAAACATGAAGAAAATAATGTGCGTGCATGTGTGTGCGTGCGTGTGTGTGTGTGTGTGTGTACGTGCATGCATGCTCCAATTAGTACTGGAGACGGGATGAGAGAGAGGGGGGAGAGAGAGAGAGACAGAGAGTTGAATTGAATTGAAAGAGCAGGGGGGGGCAGTCAGTTAGACCCCCTGCCGACAGTGTTGCCATGGCTGCTTATTACAAGCGACTTTGGGCTTGTTTTTTCTGTATAGTCGCTTGTAAACGTTGGTTGTTGCGACCATATAGGTTGCAGTTTACTATGAAAACCTACAGTTCCCGTCCATATATGGTAACGCCCAGAGGTGGACAGAGTACTCGACCCCAGTACTTCAGTACAAGTACGACCTGTTCAGATTTACTTCACTACAAGTCAAAGTATAGCTCAGTCAAAATGTTACTTGAGTAAGAGTATAGAAAAGTATACGTGCTTTTAAATGTATTCAAGTATTCAAGAGTAAAAGTAAATTCACGCCTGGACTGGCCACATACATTCATTCTCTGCACACGGAGGGATGTTTTTCAGTATAAAAGTGGTGGTGGTGTTAGGATGTTTTTCAGTATAAAAGTGGTGGTGGTGTTAGGATGTTTTTCAGTATAAAAGTGGTGGTGGTGTTAGGATGTTTTTCAGTATAAAAGTGGTGGTGGTGTTAGGATGTTTTTCAGTATAAAAGTGGTGGTGGTGTTAGGATGTTTTTCAGTATAAAAGTGGTGGTGGTGTTAGGATGTTTTTCAGTATAAAAGTGGTCGTGGTGTTAGGGAGGGATGTTTTTCAGAATAAAAGTGGTGGTGGTGTTAGGGAGGGATGTTTTTCAGAATAAAAGTGGTGGTGGTGTTAGGGAGGGATGTTTTTCAGAATAAAAGTGGTGGTGGTGTTAGGGCTTGTTTGTTTGTGTGAGCCTCAACATAGCGAAGCGGTAGAGTGTCTATCTGCGTGCCGGTTGTGGTGCACCGGTCTGTGCCAAAAGGTGCACGCACACACGCACGCACACAGGCACACACACACGCAGGCAGGCACACACGCACACACACACACACACACACACACACACACACACACACACACACACACACACACACACACACATACACACACACACACACACACACACACACACACACACACACAAATTAATTAATTAATTTACAGTATCAAAAGTACAAGTATTAAAGAACTTTTCATGGTACACAGAAACAAAACAGCCAGACATGGTGTCTACTTCTTTTTTCAGAATAATGGTAGCTTTCAAGTACCCAGCACTTCAGCTGTTTTAGTAGATATTTCTGGGTTTTGAGTGGCTGCAGCTGTCCATTACACCAAAGACCTTTTACAGCCATCTAGTTTTGTCTCCCAAATATCCCTCTCCTGCACCCACTATGGTTTTACACAGTATGAGAGATCTGTCCGTCAGTGTCCTGGCTGGGCTGAATGAAGTCTAACTCTCCATTATTGATTTTAATGAAGCACATCATAAGACCTTGTGCTCTTATGAGCCGGATTCTTAGGGGGGGGAAGGGAAGAAAAAAATATCTTTCCTTAATACGAACATGTAAACACTTCACCATGCTAGTCTGCCTCTAATGCTATTCTCACAAAGCCACTCACAGGGACGATCCAGTCCTTTTCTGCACATGGAGGGATGTTTTCAGCATAAAAGTGGGCCTTTTAGGGCTTTAGACTTGGTTACCACATGACATCATGTCTGTTAGCCAGACAAAACAGTCAACCTATACTCAGTACTTTACTCGAGTAAAAGTAAAATAATTTGTCTTGGAAATGTACTCGAGTAAGAGTATAAAAAAAGTAAGTATATACAAGTATGAAAAAAATCTAATACTCAGGTAAAGTACAAATCCTCAGTTACTGTTCACCTCTGCACGCCTTGTGACATCACGCCTTGTGACATCACGCCTTGTGTCATCACGCCTTGTGACATCACGCCTTGTGACACGTCACGCCACCATATATGGCCGTCTCCCTATATCCATATATCATATCACGACACTGACCTCATCAAACCCTGGATAATAACCATACATTGAACATACAGATTGGATCGTCACTTAGATGTGCATATATGGAGCCGGCCAGCAACTCTACATCTAACCTCAAACCCTTAGATGTCCATATATGGAGCTCAACTGTTCTGACATTCCATATGTTGATCCTTCCCCTCCCCTCCTTCCTCTTTGATGTCTCCCTTTAGACTGATACCTGTCCATTCAAACTCTAAACGGGCCTGCCCCAGTTCTATTAGTATAGAGTTCTCAACAGGCCCGAAAATGAAGGCCCGGCCCTACGTGGGCCCTCCCTTTTATGCCATCTTTGTCAGGCATGCCCAAATACGGGCGGTACCCACACGGAGGTATCTGATGGTAGATTTTGGACACGAGAGTGACCAGCAGCTGCCTCACCAGGCCAATGAAGATATAAGGCTTCCTCAAAGGAGTCCTTCTACTGTACATACTGTAGCTTCTCTGACGGTTCCCTACAAATATAAGAGAATCTCGGTTGCACCCCCCATGCCAGAGGTTACACCCCCTCTGTTGCCTGTTGCCACAAATTTACGTAATATTTGGCGGACATTTGACCTAATTTCCCCTTTCATTGTCGATGGCAAATATGAGACGTGCGGGGACTAAGAGGACGTAAATGTTCCCTTCATTGTCAATGGTATTTAATGTTTGTTTTCGCGGGGGCGGTGGTGGCTCAGGGGTAGAGTGGCCGGATGGTAACCGCAAGGTTGCTGTTCAAACCCTGTGGGCTGCCCCAGAGTCAGTGTCGAAGTGTCCTTGAGCAAGACACTGAACCCCTAATTGCTCCTGATGTGCTGGTTGGTGCCATGGTTTCTTCCACCATCGGTGTATGAATGTGTGTGTGAATGGGTGAATGTAATGCACAGTCTCTGCTATATAAATGCACCGTTTACGGTTTGTGGCAAATGGCAAATATGAGACGTGTGGGGACAAGATGACGTACATTTTCCCTTCATTGTCAATGGCATTTAATGTTTGTGTTACATTTTGTGGGGGAAAAAGCTGTATATAGGAGGGTTGTAGCGCCACTCAAAAATGCAATAAAATACTCTATTAGATCACAATCAGTACAGGAACCATGGGAAACCGACCGAGTGATCACCACCATATTGTTCACTGCTGTTTGAGCCAGTCTGAACCGCAACACTGTGTACTGACAGGCACGTCTCTGTCTGTCTCTCTGTCTCTGTCTCTGTCTGTCTCACTGCTGTTTGAGCCAGTCTGAACCGCAACACTGTTTACTGACAGGCACGTCTCTGTCTGTCTCTGTCTCTCTCTGTCTCTGTCTGTCGCTGTTTGAGCCAGTCTGAACCGCAACACTGTGTACTGACAGACACGTCTCTGTCTGTCTCTGTCTCTGTCTGTCTCTGTCTCTCTCTGTCTCTGTCTGTCTCACTGCTGTTTGAGCCAGTCTGAACCGCAACACTGTATACTGACAGGCACGTCTCTGTCTGTCTCTGTCTCTATCTGTCTCTGTCTGTCTGTCTCTGTCTCTCTCTCGCTTTCTCTCTCTGTCTCTCTATCTCTGTCTCTGTCTCTCTCTGTCTGTCTCTCTCTCTCTGTCTCTCTCTCTGTCTCTGTCTATCTCTCTCTCTCTCTCCGTCTCAGAAAAACTGAGAGAGTGAGTGAGTCGGTGAGGAAGTAGAAGTGGATTGTGAACAAGCAGAAAAGGAGAGGCAAAGGGTGTGTGTGAGAGAAACAGAGAGAGAGAGAGAGAGAGAGAGAGAGAGAGAGTGAGGGAGGGGAGTGTGAGCCGACCGAGGGGCCTCCGTAAGGAAAGAGAGGGGGGGGGGGGGGGTGGGAAGAGGGAGGAGAGAAGAGGTTAATTTGCACATATTAGAGAGGGCAGGATTTTTCATTAAAAAGAGATTGAAGTTGATATATGCCTGTGCGCCTGACACACTGTACTCTGTGATTGTGTTAAGTCCTTGACAGAACAAAGGATTGCCCCCTCCCTCCCTCCCTCCTCTCCCCCCCCCCCCCCTCTCTCTCTCTCCCCCTCTCTCTCTCTCCCCCATTCGACTAGAAGCCATTGAAGCTCCATCATGGAGCCTTTTCACAGTGAATGGATGAGCACAGATGTGTCACATCACTTAAAGACACGTTATGGATGGATGGATGGATGGAGAGATGGACAGACAGACGGACAGACAGACAGACAATATTATTAAGTAGTGAAAATAGCTGATCTACAAGCGTGCAACATGTCGTGAAGCAACGCGCTATGCATTTGTAGACCAATCAATCAATCAATCTACTAGCATGCAGAATTGAAAGGCATCGATACAGTGACTACTGTGTGTGTGTGTGTGTGTGTGTGTGTGTGTGTGTGTGTGTGTGTGTGTGTGTGTGTGTGTGTGTGTGTGTGTGTGTGTGTGTGTGTGTGTGTGTGTGTGTGTGTGTGTGTGTGCGTGTACCATAGACAGTGGCGTGCACAGACATTTAGAGGGGCAGGGGCTCCATTTTCGTCACCGCCAAACCCCTTATCCCTAAACTTCTTCGCCTTTTTTCACTATTTTGAAAAACATTTTTGAATAGTTCAACTATAGCCAATCTACATTGACACGTTGTGAGCTTGTAGACTGGCCATTTTAACTATTCAAAAAATAGTAAAAAAAAGGCAAAGAAGTTTAGAGATAAGGGGTTTAGCTGTGACGAAAATGGAGCCCCAGGTGCTCAAGTAAAAAAAAGGACACCTTGTGCAGCGCATGAAACCGGCCGGCTGCCTTAATAGTGTGAGATATATAGATTTTGGGGCCTAAATAATATATTAGAAGCTTTTTATCAAGAATTGATCAATGTCACCATGGTCCACATACTTCACAATGTACCCTTTTTTAACCCATTTTGGGCGGGAACCCCTTTTAGTGTTTTAAACATGTTATAATTTAGCTATTGAAAAATAGCAGATCTACAAGCTACAAGCTATGAACTTGTAGGTCTGCTATTTTTGAAAAATCGTTAAAATGTGCTTCAAATCTTTCCGAAAATTGTCATGATAGAAAACATTATTTTAAAATGTCGACGTCAGGCCTGAATGGGTTTCAAAAGGGAACATTGCTGTCCAGAGGGCAAGGGCAGGTGGTGCTCTAGCACCCCCTAGTGTCTATCTGTGCACGCCACTGCCTATAGACCTTACAAACAGAGGAAGCATGGCACCATGATACTATACTGTCTGCTCAGTTCAGCCCGCGGCGGTCTGAAACAGGTAGTTGGGTCTGTGAGAGGGAACTCTACCCAGCGACCACATGCAGAAGAACATAAACGGCCGGTACTTTACACCGTCACTGTCGGGTGGAAACCTCCTATGTCCAAAATGTCTGTCACTATTTATTACTATACTTTAGGAAATGGAAACCGTGTTCCAACAGATCCATTGTGGTCAGACACGAGCACGAGTTAATACTTCTCATTGGTTCAATCATGTTCATAAAAACCACCCACACTTTTGTGTGACACTGTACTGTAGTATAGCAAAAGGTAAATGGTAGGCCCAGGCCGTAGCGTAACAGTCTGGGCACCGGACTGGTAATCCATGTCGCAGTGTGCCGCGGGTTCGACTCCCGGACCCGACACGGCCTTTACTGCATGTCATCCCCCCATCTCTCTCCCGTTTCCTGTCAGCCTACTGTCTGTCCCTTCAAAAATCAATAAAAGGCGTAAGCCGCAAAAAAAAAAATATCTTAAAAAAAGGTAAATGGTAAATAGTGCATTTATATCCAAAGCGCTTTACATACTGTAGATTGTGCATAGCATTTACCCATTCACACACACATTCATTCATACACCGATGGCGGAGGAAACCATGCGAGGCACCAACCTGCTCATGGGCAGCAATTAAAACCCATTTTGGGCAGGAACTGCTTTTGGTGTTAGCATTATGTTATGCTTTAGCCATTGAAAAATAGCAGATCTACAAGCTCATAGCGCGCCACTCGGTGGCGCGCTATGAGCTTGTAGATCTGTGTGAATAATTAATAATTGCAGATTTTGTAAGGAATTTTCTAGTAATGCTACCTTTTTGATTCAGTGGTAAGAAAGTATTTCCAAATCTGGATGATTTTAAAGATAAAGCTGAATGGAGGGTCACACCTCTAATATTAAAAGCTGCTATTCCCGTCGATGCCGTAATCATAGAAATAGTTTCATCAGGTTTTATGTAGTTAACTGATTTGAATAATCTCATGCAGTCGTAATGGATCAGTTTAATAAGATGACTCTTTCCTACCCCACCTGATCCACTAAGGAAGATATGATATGGGACAGATTTTTTTCAGATCATTTATGTGATCTGGTCCCAGCAAACCAGGCACAGATTTGCTGTTTTATTGGCATACGCATAAAATGGCGGGTTGCTGTCGCGATGAACGATGACCGGGCAAATTTATTACTTGCGCGCTCTGCTTGCGCAAGTAATGACGACTACATGCAGCTGCCTCCTGGTGCCACCAGCCCACATAATCAGCGTCACATCGTGTTGTATTGAATGTTTGAGCAGTACTCAAACATTCAATACAACACCATGTGACGCTGATTACTCGTGGCTTTGTGTGCCCCCTGTGACGTCGTCATGTGGCAGCCAAGTCTATGATAACCTTTTTATTCTCTATAAACGTTTGATTCCAAGTCAATGTCAAAATACATTTACTATGTACTATAACTATGTCATGTAGTTGATAGTGGGTGGCACAGTGGGTGCCCGTGACTTCATCAATACATGCGCTTACTTCACGAGTGTGATTTTTTCCCTTTGTGTAAGATTTGAGTAGCATTGTAGTTCTCAGTTGTTCCATCAAACAAACTAAATAATAAGCACTTCAGTGGGGACATGCTTTCCTAGTGTAGTTTTCCAAAGATACTTCCAGATTAGCCACATAATTTGTTCTTCAAACACAGGTAACATTTAGTTATCTAATATAAATACATATCATAAACGATACAGAGCCACCTCCCTGACACAATGCCACAATTATTTTAGTTTTTAATTATCCTACATCGTGGCTATGAGTGTGCAACCTTTTATTCACTTTTTATTTAAAATTAATTCTGTGATCTTGAATGTGAAGACTTCGGTACCTTTATGTGATTAATGGCTCATTCACATGCCATTGTAGAAATTCTGCCAATAAATCTTATCTTAAGCTTGTAGGTCTGCTATTTTTGAAAAATCGTGAAAATGTGGCAATTTAGAATATATATTTTTAACGTTTTTAACTCAAATCTTTGCTTCTGGTAGGGTCCCTGGAACAACATATTTTCAGATGGGGGCCGGAGGCATATTACATATAATCTTTGGGGTCCTGAAATATTATTGAGCACCACGGATATAGAAACATGAGGTTTTTCAGGAAAAAAAAACATTTTAAAAAGACGTCTTTTTTCGACGTCAGGCCTAAATGGGTTAAGGGTTCAGTGTCTTGCTCAAGGACACTTCGGCACCAACTCTGGGGATCGAACTGGGAACCTTCTGATGCCCAAGCGGCCGCTCTACCTCCTGAGTCACTGCAGTCCCAAATTACAGGGCATTAAGTTTACGGGAAAAAGTTTTAAAAAAAACAGCTGAAATACTGTACATGCCGATACGAGGTTTCTCCACCGACGACGACGACGAATAAACGCTCGCGCAACGATTTACGATGAAGCCGCCACCGCAGGCGCTGCTCCCATGTCGACGTGGCGGGGCAGTCTCCCCAGCGCAGTGTTCAAGGCTGGCATCCAGTCAGGTAAGCCGATCTGAGCCGTCTGCGTGGCCCGAGGCAGAGTTTTACCCGCAAATAAAAGGAAGCAATATAACAATAACGGTTCCTTTAATTTATTTTTCTCCTTTTTTATTTTCTCGGGTCTTGTCTGTCTGATGTCTGTCGTTTGGGAACACATTCAAAGCGCCTATAGGTCTCCCTGCTTTGTCTCACCGTTGGGGCTTCACGTCTCCTTTTAAGTTGTTGTTCAGTGGGTCACATCTGTCACTGCACTGCTGACCTCTGACCTTAGCCGCTGGAAAACCCTGGGTGTTGGTTTGACTCTGGGAGGGTACAAATGGACCCGGACGGGTCCATTTGTACCCTCCCGCAGAGTCAAACCAACACCCAGGGTTTTACTGTGTGTTTAGTGCAGCCCCCGAGACCTGCTTCGCACGCACGCACGCACGCACGCACGCACGCACGCACGCACGCACGCACGCACGCACGCACACACACACACACACACACACACACACACACACACACACACACACACACACACACACACACACACACACACACACACACACACACACACACACACACACACACAGAGAACGAAGTGATATTGATTAGCGATAGGGCATGGTTGTTTTGTCAAGGAGGCCACATTTCATGTTTGTTCTAACGGTAGAGAGAGAGAGAGAGAGACAGAGAGAGAGGGAATGAGCAAGGGAGAGAGAAAGAGTGACAATTTACAATGTAGGCATTTAGCGCTCTTAATCCAGAGTGACATACAGTATAAGCAGGAACAACATAAGGTTATCTATACTTAGGATCATTAACAGTAACAGTAGAATATCTGTACATTGAAACAATAAACACTATAGGATGCCAGATCAATTATCCCATTTTGACCGAGATCAGATTCTAAAAATGTCTTCTACATCCTGACAGTTTTCTGAAAGAGCTCCAGCAAGGGCTGAATCCATTTCTTCCGGCCTACGCGCCGGCCGGTAAGCACCGTCGGCCGGTCCGTAGGTGCGTCGGCCGGTCTGTGATTAGGTCGGCCGGTCCGTGATTAGGTCGGCCGGTCCGTGATTAGGTCGGCCGGTCCGTGATTACGTCGGCCGGTCCGTGATTACGTCGGCCGGTCCGTGATTAGGTCGGCCGGTCCGTGATTAGGTCGGCCGGTCCGTGATTAGGTCGGCCGGTCCGTGATTAGGTCGGCCGGTCCGTGATTAGGTCGGCCGGTCCGTGATTACGTCGGCCGGTCCGTGATTAGGTCGGCCGGTCCGTGATTAGGTCGGCCGGTCCGTGATTGGGAGGCGGTCCACCCCAGGAGGTTAGACGGGACAATAGGCCGATACGGGAGGGGAGGTGCGTGTCTGTCTGTCTGTCTGTCTGTCTGTCTGCCTGCCTGCCTGCCTGCCTGTCTGCCTTCCTGCCTGTCTGTCTTCCTGCCTGTCTGTCTGCCTGCCTGCCTGCCTGCCTATCAAATAATTAAATGAATGTATTAATTCAATACGGCTATTTTTATAAATATAATATACAATAATGATACAGTCTAAAATGTAGCTATTGTGTCCATACACAATAAAGGCTACGAAAGAACATTATAAAATAAAAGTTTTTAAGTTTGCCATGAGCGGGATCCGAACCGGGTGCCACACGGAGCAATAAATCGAGAGGCATTTGCACAGACCCCTAGACTATTAGAAAGCCGTGACTTACCTTAAAGAAACGTTCCACTGGGAGGCGGTCTTTTGCAACGAGAGCAGAAAAAAATAATATGAAGAAAGATAACGATATGATTGGGTGTTTTACAGCAGGAACTATTAAGTTAGCTATAATAATAATAATTCATATTCGTAGCACAGCCAGTGGTCACGTGACTTGACACATTTACCCCCGCACGCACGCACGCACCTCCCCTCCCGTATCGGACTATTGTCCCGTCTAACCTCCTGGGGTGGACCGCCTCCCAATCACGGACCGGCCGACCTAATCACGGACCGGCCGACCTAATCACGGACCGGCCGACGTAATCACGGACCGGCCGACCTAATCACGGACCGGCCAACGTAATCACGGACCGGCCGACGTAATCACGGACCGGCCGACGTAATCACGGACCGGCCGACGTAATCACGGACCGGCCGACCTAATCACGGACCGGCCGACATATCAAACGACCGGCCGACGCACCTACGGACCGGCCGACCCATCGCACCGGCCGCCGGCGTATTTCACGTCGGCCGCTAAAAATGCATTCGGACCGACCGGCCGACCTATAAAAAGACCGGCCGACGGTGCTTACCGGCCGGGACGTCGGCCGGAAGAAATGGATTCTGCCCTCCCTCAAGAGCTATGTTTCTATGTCAGTCGTTCTTCGATTTTTCAAAAATAGCAGACCTACAAGCTCGTAGCGCGGCACTCGGTGCCGCGCTACAAGCTTGTAGATCTGAGCCCACCAAGGACCAATCAGGGGCCAATCAGGGGCCAATCAGGGACCAAGAACAGCTGGGTATGTATGTCGGTACATTCCACCAGCCAATGAGAAACCACTGTTCTCGATGACATAACTAAAGTACGTTTCAAAATTGGTATAAGATAAGGTCAATAGGGGGTATGTATCGGCTGGGTATGTGTGTATGTTGGTGTACAATGAGGGACCCAGACTGACCACTGCTGTATTTCAAACCTAGACAGCAGCAGAGAGCTTTAGGACTCAAGAGCAGCAGTCGTACCTGCAGTGGTGAGCGCACCTCATGGCGCGCTCTGCTTGCGTACAAGCAGTGTGCAATTCGCAAGTCGGCAGCTTGACAGAGTGCATTTCTAGTTTTTTTTGTCATCCAATATTCCATAGGACTTCTAATAGAGCAGTTGAAACAAACCAGAACAAACCAACCAATACATATATATTGTCATGTGGAAACACTATTGCTGCATGCACCAACAACAAAACGATCAAATACAATTATGTTGAGCATCTCCATGGCGGGAGGAAAGGGAAGGATGAAAAAAGACCACCATTCACCAACAACAAATATAGTTGAGCATTCATTTATAGCCTCTAGTGTCTTTGTTATGTTGCCATCTCCACGGCGTGAGGAAAAGTCCCAACGTTAACTACTGATGGTGGTGATTCCACTATCATCGTCTTCTGAAAGTGGCGCCTAAACAAACATAAAAGTCCATAGACTTGGCTGACAAACAATTTACGTCTCAAAACAAGGTCCATAGACTTGGCTGCCACATGACGTAATCTTCAAAGCCCATGCATTGTAGGGGCTAGCGCCCCTCAAAAACTAAAAGAATCACACGCTACGTCCGGCCCGGGAAAACTCCCGGAAAAAAATGGTTTGCACAATCGTGGGATAAAAAAAGGAAAAAATGGGGAGCCGATCTACAAGCTTTCAATGTTTGATAAATGTACGAGCACTTTTGAACGGGGAAACGTTTACGACGACTACAAGGATTAGACTAAATTAATTGTGATCATCTCAACTATTTGCAATTAGGTGATTATGCAATAATGGTGTGTGTGTACACATCCATGCATATGTGCGGAGCAGGGCCACCGTGGACGCAGCAGCCAGCCAGCAGCAGTCTCAAGGGCTCAGAGATTACTTTGACAAAGGGTGCACCTGGTGCTTTAGATTGAGTTTCTCTCTGCTCCCCCCCTAACCCCGTAACACGCACGCACGTATGCACGTATGCACGTATGCACGTATGCACGTATGCATGCATGCATGCACGCACGCACGCACGCACACACGCACGCACGCACGCACGCACGCACGCACACATTCCCATCCCTTTCTCTCCATTATGCTAACCCGTCCTATATGAACCCCTCCCTTCCCTTCACGTCCAACGACTCCAATATCACTGTTGGGACTCTTAAAGGATTACAGCCCATGCTTTTAATTGTAGCATTAATGCATGTCAACAGCTGGCTGTGATGATGTAAATTCATTGTTGGTGGGAGGGAGGGGGGGGGGGGGGGGGATAGAGACATGTACTGTAGCAAGCAATAATCAAAATGTACTTATGTGACACGTTGTACAAGTGTCTACTTGGCCACGCCCCCCCCCCCCCCCCCCATCTGAAAAGTATTTTGTTCCAGTATTTTGTCCCCAGAAGCAGAGTTTTGAGTTAAAGATATTTGCTATCTGCTGTTTTTGAATAGCCAATGTTCTTTGCTTTATGATGGCTATATGTGCCTGATGTTTGCATTTGATTGGATTATTGTCTTTTGTTTTTTAGTTTACTTCGTTTGTAAATAATTGTAGTCATATTTTTTCCTCTTGGTTTTCTCTTGTCTAAATGGACATGGTTGTAGTACACTGAGAACTACAACTCCCATGAGGATCTCAGTAGGAAACCACCAACAAAGTGAGTCCGTTGCCGTTGTGAACGGCGACGCTGTCTGCCACAAAGCACACATGAACTTGAGACACGCCCTCGGGCGAGTGATAGGCCAAGTTTACATATACCGAACTTCCAACTTATGACCAGTCGGAGATGATGCCGCCGTTGCCGCGCCCCGTCGGCAATCAGCGCCAGCCACGCCTCGTTGAGAAGGTATATGTCATGATCTGTCACTCCACAGACCATGTCTCCTCCCTGGCCACTCCCTCATTCCATTCCCTCACACTGCACACCTGTCCCCAACTCTCATCAGCCCTGCAGTGCTTCCCATTACACACCTGTGAACCCTTTGCCATTATCCTGCTGCCTATAAATACTGGACTCATTGCACACACAAACTGTCAGTACATAAAATCATTGTCCGGTGCTCCTCTTGGTGTTCCTCTGTCCCTGGAAATCCTTGTTCTCCTTCAGTAAGGTTTTTGCATTTCTGGACTTCCTATGTTTTTGCCTTGTGCTTTGTTTAGTTTTGGATTTTGTCTTGTTTAGTTTTGCCTTTTTGATTTTTGTTTGTACTTTGGAAATGTTTGTACTTTGGGCTTCCCTGAGTAGATACTTGCTTTCCTATTTTTGATTGTAAGCTAATCTGCCTTTTCTGCTTTAATAAAACAGTTCTTGAAACTACTCTGCTTGTGGCTCTGCACTTTGGGTTCAGACATTCTGCTACCGTGACAGTAGGTCAGTACATACTGTCACGGTAGCAGAATGTCTGAACCTAAAATCAAAAAATGTATAGGCAGCAGGATAATGGCAAAGGGTTCACAGGTGTGTAATGGGAAGCACTGCAGGGCTGATGAGAGTTGGGGACAGGTGTGCAGTGTGAGGGAATGGAATGAGGGAGTGGCCAGGGAGGAGACATGCATAGGCGGCGGGTGCGTTTTACCTTTGGGTAGGCTATAATATAAATTGCGTTGGGGGGGGGACTCGGATTTATTTATTTATTTATTTCCCAGATGGTCTGTCTAAAAATTAGTTATTTAGCATACTTTTACCAATGAATTAGCCTATACACAGAACGACTTTTGGACGTCTTTTTCTCAAGTCTGGAGTCAGTCAGTGTAGATTACCCGGCGGTGTTGCTGCCCCTCCGGGAGTCGCGGCTCATGGCTCTTCACAGACGGCACAGAGACAGCAGTCACTCCGCTGAACGTGTGAGTGTTGCTGCAGTGGTGTGAACTGTGAACCGTGCGGGCACTGGTGCTGGTGCTGAGTTCTGACAGCCGACTCACAGCTTCTTCTTCTGAATTACTTTATCTTTGCCTTGAAAAAGACATTTTGCGTTTTGCTGTTTCCCAAAACAAACCAGCGCTCGCTACTCTTTGCTACAAAGCGACTGGAAGGATGAGGTTTACAGACATACCAATAGTAGTCAATCATAATGATTAGGCCAGTTGCTGTATAGTGTATAGCCTATCCGATCAGCGATCACCAGGGAGCAGCGACAACACACACACACACACACACACACACACACAATAGCCTTCTATAATGCTGCGCACATATATTATATATATTAAAAAAAATACCCAGCATAATTTTTGGGAAGGCTAAGCCTTCCCTATATAGCCTTACGCACCCGCCGCCTATGGAGACATGGTCTGTGGAGTGACAGATCATGACAGTATAGTATAAAAAGCTCATTCACTCTGTGTGTGGCGTCAGCTGGTTCACCAAACAGAGGGTTAACAGAGGCACGTCAAACAGTTATAGTATAGTTATAGTATAAAAAGCTCATTCACTCGGTGTGTGGCGTCAGCTGGTTCACCAAACAGAGGGCTAACAGAGGCACGTCTCACAGAGACACGTCAGGTGGTAAGGACATTCTATTCCCCCTCTAAAATGCAATCATATACTTATAGTCTTACATGTTGAAAATGTTTGCATCCTCATTGCTGCTCTCTCTGCTAGGTTTATAGGATCTGGAGTTGGACACGGAGAGGCTACAGGTGGAGGAGGGGTGGAGGAGGACACTGCCATAAGATGGACACGGAGAGGCTACAGGTGGAGGAGAGGCGGAGGAGGACACCGCTCGTCTCCACATTCCCGCTGCCATAAGAGAGAGAGAGAGAGAGCAGGGAAACCTCGTAACTCCGGAGCCTGAATCCTCACCTAAGGTCGTAAGAGAAACCTTTTCATTGTATACGAGCAGTCGAACAGTCGAACAGAGTAGAACTGCTGCTCCTTCGCCTGGAAAGGAGCCAGCTTTAGGTGGTTCGGGCATCTGGTTATAGGATGCCTCTCGGGCGTCTCCCTAGGGAGGTCCTCGACGCACGTCCCACTGGGAGGAGACCCCGGGGCAGACCAAGGCACAGTTGGACGAAACACATCGACTCACTGGCCTCGGAACGTCTCGGAATCCCCCAGGAAGAACTCACTACTAATGTTGCTCTGGAGAGGGAAGTCTGGAGCTGTTGCCCCTGCAACCCGACTACGGATAAGCGGTTGAAGATGGATGGATGGATGGATGGATGGACGAGCAGTCGAGCACCTTACAAGTTCAGATGACGCCTCTAAGGCCGGACTTCGCTAAGGCTAAATAATTACCTCACCAACAGGTGTTTTCCATTTGAATGCATTTTGGCCTGCCTTTAATTTGGGCATAAGAAAATAAAAGAGACTTGCGCGTCTCAATTGTGAACATTCCTCCCTGTCTGTTTGATTGTTTCAGACCTTCACAATATATATATATATATATTAGATATAATCTAAAATGACACGGATGCTTTCCAGGTTTTAATCACTTACCCTACCTAATATTTCTTCATATGACTCAACAGTGAATCCATTGTTCAGCTCTTCAAAGGGCTCGATCTTCTTCCCACAGATATAGAAGCACTGGTCCGTGTTCACCTGGTCCACCTGGTCCGTGTTCGCGACCACCTGCATCACAGCTGGACGCGGCGATGCTTATCGCTATGGATACCTCATACCACGCCGACCAACAGATCTTCATATGGAACCATATGGATTGATCCCTTCCTCTCGTGTGTGTGATGTATCTGGATTTTTATATGCCAACATCTCGCCGCAAAACTGGTGTGTATAGCTAGCAGGGAATGGGGGTGCATCAGTGGCATTTCCAGGAATTACATTTTGGGCAGGCAATAATTACATTTTGGGCAGGCAATAATTACATTTTGGGCAGGCAATAATTACATTTTGGGCAGGCAAGATGTGTTAATTGTCGTCGTCGTCCCCCCCGTGCACAATCAGTAGCACTAAAGGTTTTCAAAGAGATATACCTGCCAGACAGTAGGATAAAAAGGCATGCATTTTCATTCGAATGGGTGATTGAGGGTCGCGCTCTATAAGTGCAACGGCCAATCCGCTGTCCACTAATAGTTCTCAGGTCTCAGGTCTGGATTTTTCTGGGGTGCATACGTTAGAACCGTTTGACATACTAACAGTTCGACATGGAATTAGTCCGACAACACCGTGGCTCCAGACATGCGTGGCAGGTTACAACTAACCCATGGCCGGGTTAAAACTCACCCATGGCTTCCTGTGAGGTTTGGACGGTCTGACCACGTCTGACCAAACACATGCACACCAGGGAAAGACTTCTGGAATGTCTCAGTCGACCCACTCAGCAAGACAACATGCACTTCATACCCAATAGACGCAGGTGCACAGCTGCATTGGCCAATTGTACTCATGATTCCATTTCCACTCAATTCAAATTTCTATTAGATTTGATTATCGTGCCGAATCACAACAAGTTTTTTTATTTATTTATTATGTTTTCTTTGTGGCTTTCGCCTTTTTTATTTTTTTTATGGAGGGACAGACAGTAGGCTGACAGGAAATGGGGAGAGAGATGGGGGAGTGACATGCAGCACACTGCCAGACTGGATTACCAGCCAAGGCGCCATTTTTACAGCGTGGGGGCTTTCAACATGGGGGTCCTCAGAGCAGTGCTGTAGTCCAGGTTTAGGTTTATTATTACGGTATATACCATAATAATTCCCTGCGCGGCATGCACACGTATAGGCTATACGCTCGTGCGTGGTCAATGGATGAAACGATTAGCACACCGTGTACACTGTTTTTCTCCTCAACAACGTCGTCACGGCATTCTACATATATAGCATCTGGCCCAGAAATTGGGCAATTAAACCTGGCGGTGCCCATCCCTCTCCAGATTGGATGCAGTTTAACGTCATACCCAGGACACAACACATTACTAGAAAATATGAAAGATGTTTTCATTTGCAAAAAAAAAAAGAAAAAAAGATGATAGTGCTGTCAAACAAGTCTATGGAGCTATGTGTTAAATCTATGAAAAGGTTTAATATGAAACCCAATTTTATACAGTTTTGTATAGGGGTCAGGGGTCATGTCTCTTAACCCATTCTGACCGGGCACCCATTTTGGTGTCAGCATCATGTTATGCTTTAGCTATTTAAAAATAGCAGATCTACAAGCTCATATCGCGCCACCGAGTGGCGCGATACGAGCTTGTAGGTCTGCTATTTTTGAAAAATCGAAGAGCGACTGACATTTTTTTAATCTGATCTCAGGTCAGAATGGGTTCATCAGACCAGTGTGTGTCCGGCGGAAACCTCGTATGAATCTGATCTCAGGTCAGAATGGGTTAAGGGGTCCTTGAACTGAAAATAACGTTGAAGACCCCTGCTTTACAGCGTATTTGACTGCAGAGACCTACATTTGAAAATATGTTATTGCAGGGACCTACTGTGTGAACTGTGTACACTGGCACTTTAAGAATAGGGTTAAAGTGGTTAAATTGATTGTGATGCAATATTGCTTATCAACACATTTTTTTACTGGGGACCCCCCTGGAACCCCCTCAAGGACCCATGGGTGTCCCCGGATCTCACATTATTAAGCAAGCCCACATAAGCAACTATACTTTAGAAACAAGCCCCCAAAAAACGCAACCCGCAACTACCTAATTAAAACCCATTTTGGGCGGGAACCCCTTTTGATGTTAGCGTTATGTTATGCTTTAGCTATTGAAAAATAGCAGATCTACAAGCTCATAATGCGCCACCGAGTGGCGCGCTACGAGCTTGTAGGTCTGCTATTTTTGAAAAATCGAAGAACGACTGACATAGAAACATATAGCTTTTTCAGAAAACTGTCGGGATGTAGAAGACATTTTTAAATCTGATCTCAGGTCAGAATGAAAACTGTCAGGATGTAGAAGACATTTTTAAATCTGATCTCAGGTCAGAATGAAAACTGTCAGGATGTAGAAGACATTTTTAGAATCTGATCTCCGGTCAGAATGGGTTAACTAACTTTACAGAAAAACAAGCCCAGACACTGCACATGTAGCGATGAAGCTTTTGTCAAACTACCCAACTACAGTAGGCTACATGGTGAAAGAAAAAAAAAGCTGAACTACTTGAAAGTGATGTCATTCTGAAAAAGTGAATATAGCCACAAGCTACTTGGAAATGGAAGCTATCGGTAAACGGCTAACCGTGATTTTATTTTTTATTTTATTTATGTTTCTAAGAAAATTGTAGGTTAGGATGTAGCCTATACAGTGTTTTTAGAATCGGCTGCCGATCTAAATGGGTTACGATACTTGTAGATCTGCCTTTTTTGGCGAAGAGAATTGATGTGGAGTAGATGGGAAATAGCACAGTACAGTACAGTTGAGACTAGGTCCGTTTTACTGAGAATAGTTTAAGTGGTTAAATATAAAGTAGCCTCACTGTTTGGTTTAAACATTAACCCTGGTGGGCCTATTTTCACATTTTTTAATTTTTAATTATTTGATCTGAAACGATTTAAATGTTCTAAATTCAAAATGTAATTTATTCTTGAATTTTAAATTCCAGAAATGCAAAACAAATTCATGCTCACAACGTGTGGTGATTGCAATGTGCACTATGTGGGCTTGTAGATTGGCTATTTTTATGCTAAGCATTTTTTTTTAAATTATAGCCACAGCTATAGTTTTAAATTAAGTTTGACAGGGAAACCAATTAAAACATATCTTTGCATATTTATTTATCTGTAGTCTTAATTTATTCTATATATAAATAGCCCTGTGATTGATTGTTTGGTTAAGTGAGGTTTAGCATGCAATTAAATGTCACTAACAGTTGCCTGTTCTTCCTGTGGGAGAGGCAGCCACGGTGAAACGTGAGAGGTCAACGGGCCGCAACGCTTGTTAGCTGCAGTGCGCGCACACACACACGCACGCGCGCACGCACGCACGCATGCATGCGCGCACGCACACAGCTGCCACCTGCGTTCACCTTTTAAAACCTGCAAAGCCCTTTATTACTAACTTTCATAGGTCTTTGAGGCACCAAGTATACTGCTGTACTCTGTAGTCCCATCTCTCTCTGGCCCCTTTTCCACCGCTTGGTTCCCAGTGGGAACCGGTTCAGTTCTGTTTGGTGTTTAGACCATGAGCCAGAGCTCCAAAATTGAAACATTAATTTTGAATTGAGTTGGCAAAACCATACTTATATTAGATTGTTATCACCATTAAACTTCCCCAATTGAGTACTTACACGAAGACAATGATTTATTGTATTACAAATTTTACATTTTTAAACATGCAAATGAGGCATTATGTAGGAAAATATGCAAAATAATCAAAAATATTAAAAAGGTACTACTGTGGAAGGGTTATCATGTATTAATTTACTTGTAATGATCCCATAAACAATTGAATATAGGGTATAGCTTGCCCACCAATTTTGGAGCTCTGGCTCATGGACTAAGAACCAAAAAGAACTGAATCGGTTCCCACTGGGAACCAACTGGTGGAAAAGGGGTCTCTCTCTCTCTCTCTCTCTCTCTCTCTCTCTCTCTCTCTCTCTATCTCTCTCTCATAGACTGCATTCCTCTCTCAGGTTTCTCGGGGTCTTGTGGCTCTTCTATCCTCACTCGGACTCCCAACAAGGTTATGTAAAGAATCAAACAACATCTCAACGTAGATATGTTACAAAAAATTTAGATCTTTGTGGATTTTGAGCACTCACTAAAATGTGATCCATGCATGCACATTGCACACACTAATGTTTTGCACTTGCATACTAATATGCATTTGAAGTCACAAAAAATACATAAATAAATAACAAATCTTTGTGTGACTTCAAATTCAGGGGACAGGTTCACATTTCAGTGAGTTTGACTGCTCAAATAGAATCTACACAAGCTTTAAAAATTTGCAACAAATCTACTGTCACATGCTGTAGGGATGGGATGTCCATTTCTTCTTTACACATTTAACCATTTCCGTGTCACTCAGGGCCCACTTGGAAATCTCAAGAGGATACCGGGGGCCCCTCTTGCAGTATACCGGGGGCCCCTCTTGCAGTATCCTTCAGTTTTGGCTTCCGGTTGAGTGAACGCTGGCGCGACTAGCTGCCGCTGCTCTCCGGTTGTTTTTAAAGCTTTTTTATGATTCCACGCATCGCCTACAGCAGACCTTATACTTATATGGAACTTGGTATTGCTGATCTCCACCATGGGCTCATCATAGAAGCATACTGTATCACCAGTATTGTTTTCTCCGTTCAAGCTCGTAGCGTGCTGGGGTTCCTTACCTGGAATACCTGGTTACTGCTGCTGCTGCTCGGCTCACCGGCTCATCATAGAAGCATACTGTATCACCAGTATTGTTTTCTCCGTTCAAGCTCGTAGCGTGCTGGGGTTCCTTACCTGGAATACCTGGTTACTGCTGCTGCTGCTCGGCTCACCAGCCCGTGGAGACCATGGCGTGGATCTACAAGCTCGCTGTGAGCTTTGTGCTCGTGTGGACAGTCTTGTCCCTTTTAATCCATCCAGCGTCTACATTGATCCAGTACATGAGCGCGGAGCTCACCCAACTCCGGTTCCTCCACCCTGCCGCTCCCCCGTCTGTACTGCACCTCTTCCCGGACATCTCTCGCCTTCCTCCCCGTCGGAGATACATCCACCGCGGTTCCGGACGGAGTTATAACATCGACGACTCCACTGCCATTCAGTCGCTCTGGTCCTCCGGCCGACGTCCTCCAAAAAACACCAACAGGAGGGTGGATCACAGAACGCTGGCCAGCCTAGCTAGGTCGGCTAACGTTGGCTTCTCCAACCAACACTCCGACGTCAACTTTGGACTCCTCAACACCCGCTCCCTCACCGGCAAAGGACAACTACTCCAGGACCTCCTCATCGATCACAAACTCGACTGTCTCTGTCTCTCTGAGACCTGGCAAACCCCGGATGATTATTCACAATTAAATGAATGTATCCCACCTGGCTTTGTTTACACCAGCAAGTCTCGTCTATCCGGAAGAGGAGGCGGTCTTGCGATTTTATATCGCGAGACTTGGAAAGTGTCTACAGTTACCATGCCAACAGTGTCACAGTCATTCGAGGCTGTGGCTCTTCAATTGAATGGTCCCACTCCTACCATTCTAGTCAACATTTACCGCCCTCCCAAACCAAACAAGGATTTTATTACTGATTTCACTACATTTCTCACTCATATCTGCACACTTTCACCCAATATAATTTTGCTTGGTGACGTAAATATTCATTTGGACAATAACAATCTTGCTTTCACTAAGGACTTCATCTCATGCCTGGACAGTTTTGGTCTCAATCAATTTATCAATTTCCCCACACACTGTAAAGGTCATACATTGGACATAGTTTGCTGCTCTGGTATCACTCCTCTCAATTTCTCTGCTTCCGACCTCCCTTTCACTGACCACAAACTCATTTCATTTAACCTCAGTCTCACCTTGTCCAAAACCAAACAATCACGTACCATAACCCTCCGTAACATCAAAAACATAAACCCAGACGACCTCATAACAGGCATTGAAAATCTCCCCACCATCACCCACCCATGCACCCCAGATCAGTTAGTCAATATTTACAATGATGGCCTCCAATCCCTGCTAAATACACTTGCCCCCCTCAAAACCCGGAACACCTCATTTCGCCACTCTGCCCCCTGGTTCTCCCCCCACCTGCGCCAGCTGAAGGCCAAAGGCCGTCAGCTAGAGCGACTGCACACCAAAACCGGCCTCACTGTTCATAAACAAATGCATCATGCCCACGTCCTCCATTATAAAAATGCCATCTCCTCAGCCAAAACCCAATATTTTACAGACAAAATTACTGCCGGTGCCGGGAACACCCGGGCTCTGTTTTCGGTGGTTAACAACTCCCTCCGCCCCCCTGATTCCCTCCCCCCACACTTCTACTCCGCAGACCACTGCAACGCCATAATGTCATTCTTCAACGCCAAAATATCCACCATTCACCATCAACTAGCCCCCCTCACGTCCGGCTGTCCTCCTCCCTCTGTTCCTAATCCCCCAGTCTCTGCACCTCTCTCCTGTTTCCAACTCCCCTCTCCCTCAGACCTATCCAAACTCATCCGGACTTCCAAACCTACGACCTGCCAACTTGACCCCCTGCCATCCCCCCTCGTTATAGCCTCCCTTCCCTCTTTACTCCCTCTGATAACAGCCATTATTCACTCCTCTCTCACATCTGGTTCCATCCCATCTCCACTGAAAACTGCCTCTGTTACACCCCTATTAAAGAAACCTGGTTTAGACCCCAACAATTTCAGTAATCTCCGCCCCATCTCCAACTTACCATTTTTAGCAAAAATCCTGGAAAAGGTTGTTGCAACTCAGTTACAGGCCCACCTCTCCAACAACAACCTTTATGAACAGTTTCAGTCCGGTTTCCGCCCCCAACACAGTACAGAAACAGCACTAATAAAAATCACCAACGACCTCCTGTTAGCAGCCGACTCTGGACAGTTATCCATTCTCATCCTTCTCGACATGACCGCAGCCTTTGACACCATCTCACACTCCATCCTCCTCGACCGTCTAGCCTCCATTGGCATATCTGACACACCCCTACACTGGTTCCATTCCTATCTCTCCGACCGTACTCAGTTCATTCAGCTAAAATCTTTCAGATCCCACTCCTCTCCCCTCTCCTCTGGTGTTCCCCAGGGCTCTGTCCTTGGCCCCATACTGTTCATTATATACCTCCTCCCACTTGGCTCAATATTCCGCAAACATAACATAAATTTCCACTGTTACGCGGACGACACCCAGCTCTATGTCTCCTCCACACCTACCTCCACCCTCCCACCACCCTCCCTCTGCGCCTGCCTTCACGAAATCAAAGACTGGTTCACCTCATCCCTCCTCAAACTAAATGGCAATAAAACAGAGTTAACCCTCATTGGCACCAAATCCTCACTCACCAAGCAGCCCAGTTTTACACTCACCATAGATAACTCCTCGGTTTCCCCTTCCCCCCAGGTCAAGAGTCTGGGTGTCGTCCTCGACAGCACCCTATCTTTTCATACCCACATCAATAACACCATCCGGTCAGCCTACTTTCACCTCCGCAACATCAACCGCCTCCGCCCTTCACTCACCCCCAACAACACTGCCATCCTAGTCCTTTCTCTGGTCATCTCCCGCCTCGATTACTGCAACTCCCTTCTCTTCGGTCTCCCCCACAAACTCCTCCATAAAATCCAACTGGTCCAGAACGCTGCAGCCCGCATCATCACCAAAACCCCTGCCATCTCCCACATCACCCCCGTTCTTCACCAACTCCACTGGCTACCCATCAAATACCGCATAGACTACAAGATCCTCCTCAACACATTCAATGCCATCCATAACCTCTCCCCCCCTTACCTGTCTGATCTCATCCATATCAACACTCCCACCCGGTCACTCAGGTCTGCCTCCTCCACCAACCTCACTGTTCCCCCAGCTCGTTTGTCCACCATGGGGGGTAGAGCTTTCAGCCGCTCTGCCCCTCGCCTCTGGAACAGCCTTCCCCCCGACATCCGAAACATGGACTCACTCCCCACCTTCAAATCCCACCTCAAAACTCACCTTTTCAGACAAGCCTACTCCCACCTTGAGTAGAAGTCTGCTGCAGGCCTTTTGTGTGTTTTTTTAAACTTGCTGTATTTTTAAACTTGCTTTATTGTTTTGTATTTTTCTGTTTTGTTAGGCGACCTTGAGTGACCTGAAAGGCGCCATATAAATAAAATGTATTATTATTATTATTATTATCCTCATGGCACACTAGTGGGCCCCAGTCCCACAGGTTGAGAACCACTGCTGTTACATAACCTCGTGTGGAGCGAATGAGGATAGAGGAGCTAGAACAGAGTCTACGTGTCTCCTGAATCAGCTGTACGTGGTGTGTGTGTGTACTGTATATATATATATATATCCCCCCAGACAGACACACACACACACACACACACACACACACACACACACACACACACACACACACACACACACACACACACACACACACACACACACACACACACACACACACACACACACACACACACACACACACAGCTCCCCCTTGGGGTCTCCAGTCTGTATAATAAATGAGCCCTGCCGATAGGGAGGGGGTGGGCTCAGGTCCGAGGTCTGACAATGTTTACTACATACATGCATTGCACGCACGCACACACGCACGCACACACACACACACACACACACACAGTAGCACAGAGTACCTGTTTTGTAGGCCGATGTTTCCTTAACTGATGGTTGTACTAATAATTAATAATAATAATAATAATAATAATAATAATGATAATAATAATAATAATAATAATAATAATAATAATAATAATAATAATAATAATAGTAATAATGAGCCCCGGCATCCCGATTCCGGAGTGAACGTTTGCTGAAAAAACCGAAATACAACTCTGCAACTCCAGTCCGTTTTACTAGAGGGTTTAAGTGGTTATGCCAGATCTTGTCATTCAACTCCAGTCCGTTTTACTAGAGGGTTTAAGTGGTTATGCCAGATCTTGTCATTCAATTCCAGTCCGTTTTACTAGAGGGTTTAAGTGGTTATGCCAGATCTTGTCATTCGATGTGACACACAGCAGGTCTACTACACACTGCAGTGCAGTGGTGTAAAGTAACTGTACTTTACTGTAGTATTTGAGTATTTCCAATTCTCAGTACTTTTACTTAAATATTATAGGCCTACTTTTACTCCACTATAATCATATAAAATAATGTGTTACTAGTTACTTTGAAATTTTTAATTATTATTACAAAACATACAGTGTAGGAGCCATCTTATTTGATTTGACATATTCGTGACCAAATGGCGCCCCCACTGGTTGCCTTGAGAAATGGCACCATGGTTCCCTTTAATTAAGCGACAGGCCCACAGTTGTAGGTGGAAAGACGCCAGTAGAGATACAGATTTCAACAGCTCGCACGCTTCGCACAAACAGCGCAGGAAAGAAAGAAAGAAAGAAAGTACTTCATCATTTGTTTATTGAACCCTGGCACCCTGCGCTCGTCCTAGACCTTTATTTAGTTTATGTCTGGAGCCTGTTCTTGTTTTGTTTGCCCCGTTTATTTTGAAACCATTACACTCACACAACACAAACTCCTACCGTAATATCAACCTGTTGCAGTCATCATCAATCACCATCGACAAACAACTACAAGTGAGTAAACAACAAGACGCCCAAGTCCCAAAGTGTGAGCACGTTGTTAAACCGTATAGGCCTATATCTGGTGATAAAAGAAAGAAAGGCATATTGGCCCTACATACAGTAAACACCATATATACATTTCAAAAGATTTGTATACATTTGAAACTTGAAATGGGACATTGTGCATAATGGATACTTTCTACTACCACTGTGAAACTGTGCATTTATATAGAGCCTTGCCCTTGATCCAAAGCACTTCACAGAGTGCATTACATTCAGACACTCACACATTGATGCGATCGATGGCCGAGAAAACCATGCAAGGCACCAACCTGCTCATCAGGATAGGGGTTCAGAGTCTTGTTACCAACCAACTATTCCACAGTCTCTGAATGGTTTATTATTAGGACAAAATAATTTGCACGACTGTAAAGACAAACGACGAACCGCTGCTCCTTCGCCTGGAAAGGAGTCAGCTGAGGTGGTTCGGGCATCTGGTTAGGATGCCTCTCGGGTGCCTCCCTAGGGAGGTCCTAGATGCACGTCCCACTGGGAGGAGACCCCGGGGTAGACCAAGGCGCAGTTGGAGGAAATACAAAGACTCACTGGCCTTGGAATGTCTCGGAATCCCCCAGGAGGAAGTCACTAATGTTTCTCTGGAGAGGGAAGTCTGGAGCACTCTGGTGGAGCTGTTGCCCCCGCGACCCGACTACGGATAAGCGGTTGAAGATGGATGGATGGATGTAAAGACAGAAGCGGGGAGGAGTCACCGCAGAAGGGTGAAATCAGCCCCCCAACGGCTTCTGCCAGAAATATGAGCGGGGCTTCTGGCAGGGTTTCTTTCTTTTTACATGAGTTGGGTGTCGTCATATTCTAATACAGCCTGAAAAACCATTCTGGCAGCATATATGGCTGGCTCCAACTCCACACCTCCCGGGTTCCATTCCTGCCTGCGCCACTATTTTTGTGCCAACCTTCTTTTTTTAAGAGCGTGGACGGTTAAGACTGAGGTGACGGAGTCCGACAGTAACATGGCCGGCTAAGACTGAAGTTAGGGTCTGGGGTATAGGGTTAGTAATCAGGTACGTAACTATACCGTGACGCAGACAACGCAATTGCGTTGGGGCTCAGAGGCATTTGGTGGCACACGGCCGCCCACCCGTGCATGCCGTTCGTAATCTAAAATTATAAATATTGTACATATACAGAGATGCCATAAAAGTTGAGTTGATCAAAGTTTTGGCAGAGCCCGGCTGTAAGGGCCAAATGAGTACCAAAGTCAAGCACATTCATGTAACCTTGGGGTGGCGCTGTTGTTTACTTAAGTGTCAAGTTCACGGGTATGGTGAGGGAGGAGTGACCCGGAAGGGGCAAATGTTTTCGACCGCAGGTATGCTACCACTGTCACTGTCAAATGCTGTGTGGAGAAATGCTTGTCAGAGAATATCCATTGTTTGTGTCTATATTGATTATTGTTTCATTTTGAAATCGCAGATACTGATGCCGTACTAACTGCTTGGCAATAAATGTGTCAAAGGCAAGAAGAGCTGCCTGCCTGTGTGTTTATTATCGCATTGTGGGGCTGACACACAGAACAAACAGTATGGCATTTAAACAGCGCGTCGACCAGGTTCAACTACGGGATCAACTCCTCGAGAGCTAACACGGGGCTCTCACACCGGCGGTGGTGGCTGCTGCTAGTATACACAAGTGCCCCACCCCCAAACAGCTCTCTGGTGGAGTGTGTAAGAGGCTAATAACATGGCGTGGGCTCCCCCGACCGCGCTGAGCTGTGGCTCACAATCACTACTGCTGCATGTACAGTGCCCCACTGTTTATAAACCAACACACAGTTTGGGCTTGTTTTCACCCGCGCCTTTAGCCCATTTAGGCCTGACCTCAAAATTAAAAAAAAATCTTCTAAATCCTCCAGTTTTTCAAAAATAGTAGACCTACAAGTTTGCGCGCTATGAGCTTGTAGATCTGCTATTTTTCAATAGCTAAAGCATAACATAATGCTAACACCAAAAGGGGTTCACGCCCAAAATGTGTTAATGCGTCGTTATTCGTTAGAGAGTTATATCTGATAGTCCAATAAACAGGCTGTAAACATAACGTCATGGAATAATAAGAACTGGCATATTTTTAATTATTGCCCGGGATACTTATCCCAAAATGAATGGGTCCATGTGATATGGATATATGAACAGCAAAGACATATAGATGAAAGCAAATACGACCTGTTTACATCACGAATCAAGTTATTCGATCATATCAGTCCGTTGGTCGGGTCGGGCACCCCTTGAAGTGCAGGCCAGAGGGGGTCGTCTGGGTCCTGGAGAATTCTGACGTGTCTCTACTTTTTCAGACACTATATAGAAATCTTTCTGTCTCTCTGTGACCTTGCTTGAGCACAGCTAGGGTGCACACAGATCTACAAGCTCATAGCTTGTAGGTCTGCTATGTTTTTTTTAAATCGAAGAACGACTGACATAGAAACATAGCTTTTTCAGAAAACTGTCAGGATGTAGAAGACATTTTTAGAATCTGATCTCAGGTCAAAATAAGGTATATTTTATTCCACCAGCTGCTGCTGCTCTGTTCACAATCGTGACAGGTATACGTTCACAACTACTGTATAGGCTACTGCTGTGTGTTTATAAACCAAAACGCCGTTTGAGCTGAGTGCGGGGGGCCTGCGCTGACCAGCCTGCGTGGGGGGGCCATACTGTCGTCTAGTTACGCCGCTGTCCAACATACTGTACATATATGTTCACCCGTGGCTTTGTGCGGTGCCACTCAAAGTGACTTACTACTGGGTTGGGTTGCTGGATGCAAAGGGCCAACCCCCGTTATGTCTGCAGGCAGAAGCCGTTGAGGGCTGATTTCACCCGCATGTGCATTTTATCCTCTGATCATTTTCAGAGCTCCAAACTGTACGACGGAAGTGTTTGTAAATTGTGGGAGGCAACAGTCTGGCAGCAGACCTGGCTCGCTATAGACGTACTTACCTCGACACCATCCCAGGGGGAACCTTCCCTTTGCCAGGCATAGCCTCTCGCTCCACCTCCTGAGGCACTGTCGGAGTGGAGCGCTGGAGTGGATCTACAGTATGGTCTAGTGGTAAACAAGAGTGGGATAGTAGACCGGTCAGCTCATATATAGCTCTGTGAAATGTATTCTCTCTTTCTAAGGCCCAAACCACACCAATGATTCGCCATGCAACTCCTTGCAAACAAACGGGTTGCGTTGCAGTGTGGTTGAATTATAATATTCACCCAATAATAAAACCCACACAAAAAGCAACAATGACACAAGTGATATTATTCATAAAACCCCAGCTGGCTTCTTGTGGGTGCTGCTGAGAAAGCACACACACACACACACACACACACACACACACACACACACACACACACCTACAGTTAATCACACTCTTACCGTTCACAGGTGAGGTGGTTGGTCTCTCTCTTTCTCATGAGAAAAACGATGGTCTTTTGGATGGGAGGTGGGGGGGGGGGGGGTACACTCTATTTAAATCTCTCCGCCTGACATCAGTTATAATACTGAGGGGGGAGATTATTTAATAAGAGCCACCATCTCTCCTTCTTCAGCCCACTATACCATTAAAAGACAAAAAAATGAAAAGGAAAGGAAAAGGAATTAATTACTGTAATCGATCCACTCACTGACTGATCTATTTTTACCTGATCATCAAAGCTCATCTCATCTCAGATCCATATGACATCATCATCATCATATCCCTTCACATTCATCACCATGACGGTAGCCTTTACATTCATCTCTGCCACAGCCACCTGTCCCCCCCCCACTGCCGCCACCATTCACCATTCATCAAAGCACATTCCCTCCTTTACTGTAAATAGCATGCGTGTAGAAACGTGTGCGTGTGCAAGTGTAACCTACTGTACATGTCATATAGTCACTGTCGGTCAGAACTCTTTTTGAGGGGCGCTAGCCCCTCCTATACACAGGTTTAATGTTTGTCTTTAGTTCAATGTTTGTTTTGTAAACGCCATTGACAATGAAGGGAGTCATAATGTAACTCATTACGTCATATTGTCTCTTATATTGTTAATGGCGTTCAATGTTTGTGTTGGCACCTTTTGTTATACATCACCATTACATCACCTAATCAACATGAGTTAGAGTCTAACTCATATGTTAAATTCTAACTGTTAGACTTTAATATATTAGCACCCCTCACTTCACACGGGTGTGATGTTTCCACCAGACAGCACTAAATGTAGCAGGCTAGCAGCTAATGGTGAACACATCACATTTGACAGTGGTGTGGTGTGTGCACTGCACGGCATGCGCGAGTCTGAATTAGCATGCATTAAAATAATTTATTTGGGGGAAAATACTTTTTATTTTATTTTTCCGTATACCGGTAGGCTAATAACATAATACGGTAAGCTAACACACAAAGCTTAATTTTATCCTGGAAACCATGCAGACGAATCTGCGACTGCAAACAATAAAATCAAAATAGCCCTCACTCAGTGATTACTCTGGCCATGCCAGGCTAGATTAATTCAGGGTAGCCCTCGCTCAGTGATTACTCTGGCCATGCCAGGCTAGATTAATTCATGGTAGGCTATGTTGTATTAATCAGTACCAATACAATACAAAAATATACAATTTAGAATTATTGAATAATAATTACGCCTATTATTCATATGTGTTGTTCATTGGGTATTTTTTAGGCTAGTACTACTAGTAGGTTACTATGAATAAATAAAAAAAGTATTTCATCAAAGTATGACTTTGGATCTCCATATCATATCCTAATTGAATTCAAATTGTATGTGTTAATTTCAAATGAATTCATATAGTCTATTTACTCTATTAACTAAATGTAAATAAGTTAATTAAATATAACATATCAGGCTATCTCTAGTCTAGGCTAGCTCTTACACACCAGTGCAAGTCTCGAGGACGGTCGAACAGTGTGTGTGTGTGTGTGTGTGTGTGTGTGTGTGTGTGTGTGTGTGTGTGTGCGGGGCGCTGCTCTGCCTCCTGTTCGTCCAAACACAAACATGGATCGAGCTTCGTGGACTGAAATAAAATAACCGTGGTTTCTCACACATACTTACTTTATTCTGTGTTTCGCTCAAGTATTGTAGCTTATATTACCAGACATCATAATAAATAGGCCTATTGATTTGATTTTAAACTATACAGCTGAGCAGCTAATTCTAGCTGAAACATAAACGCTGCCATAATAAAGGCTTCTTCACCACACACACACACGGCCGTGTAGACTCATGTCTGCATTTCCCCTGCAGAAGGGAATAGCAGCGATGTTTTAATTAAAACAATGTCCTACATATTTACCGCTGTAACACGAGCTGTAGACTATACGCCAGTCAGTGCTCGGTGAAAGTCATTCGCCCACTTGGTTTCCAATTGTTTTTATTTAGTTTCTTTCTTCCAAAACATTAGCGCGATCAGCGGAGCAGAGACGGGTCGCTCCCCGTAGATCGCTCTACCCAGTCGGGCAGGCAGAAGGAGCACGTACCGCTGAGGCCCGGCCGGCCGGACGGGGCGGGGGAAAGACGAGCTTCTACAAAACATACACATTCACTTTAGTTTCCCCACTGTCTCCTAAAACGACGGTAAACACAAATGGACCTGTTTTTGCTCTCGTGTTTTCCAGTAAAACTAATATAGCCTATATAGACCGTAGATGTATATTTATTTATTTCATTCCCACGCGATAGGTCCCAATGCTTTTAGGCTACAAGTTACAGCCTCTATACCTTTGATGAAATTATTAAGACGACCCGCAGACACATGGATATATAAGACAATATACATTTTTATTTGGGAAGAGTTTGGATGAAATTACGAATTAAATAGCCTAGTCTACAACTCTACATTGCCCTATACTACAATATAGCTAGGCTAGTAGGCTGTAGGCTCCGTCCTAAACTAACTTTGAATCCATATAGGCCTATAATATATGCTAAGAGTCTGACCTAAATGGAATGCAGTTAATAATGGAATCTTTAACTACCCATAATGTGTGTTGGGTTGGGTAGCAAATATTTGCTCATACTTTGTTGTTAGCCTACTTTGACACATATATGTTCACTCGATCTTTTTCTAATTTTGTATCGTAAAAGCACATTGCCCAGTGTTTTGTGTCGATATGATCGGTGGGGAAAAGGTCCATTGACCCCCCCTGGCCGTGTGATGATGTCATCCACATGATTGATTTGTTGTTAACCCACGCTGCGTGCACGACTTCAACACCATTATACTTCGCCGTACGACGGCGTTGCTGACGGATTTAAAGATAAAAGCAGTTGTTTTCTGCAGGTTTAAAGGCCACACTCGCCACAGTAAAGTATAAATGAGACTTTATATACCAGCCCAGCCTAGGACGTGCATGTGACAGACTTCCATTTAGCTAAACAAACTCTCATACTGACATGTCATCCGACCTCAGTCTCTCAGAGTTGGAATCCCCTCAGAAATCCTGACAACCACTGCATTCCATTTGTGAAATGTAGAAAGCCTCACCTCAGTGTTAAGCTGATATATAATTCATCATGTGAAGGGATGCATGCAGAGCGTCACTTAAAGGAAGAGTGGGCACCTCCATGTTGTCCAAAAATGTTAAAACAAATAAAATATTATAGGAAAAATGGCCTTAAGTAATATAAAGTAGGTTGTCGACCAGCAGAACGATTTGAGCGACACTGAAAAATAACAATACAAATGATAATTATATAATAACACATGGGGGGGGGGGGTCTGTCAGTGATGGATGGAACTGAACTGTTAATTTCTCTTCTCCACTATGATCCCCCCCCACACACACACACACACACACACACACACACACACACACACACACACCCTCTCCATGCAGTCTCTCCTCTGTCCTCTCACCTCCATCGGCACCACACCTCCCCTCTGTGTCTCCATACAGAGGAGAGAAGCACTGCTCTATATATTATCTCCACCTCCCCTCTATCTGTGTCTCCATACAGAGGAGGGAAGCACTGCTCTATATATTATCTCCACCTCCCCTCTATCTGTGTCTCCATACAGAGGAGGGAAGCACTGCTCTATATCACCTCCACCTCCCCTGTGTCTCCATACAGAGGAGGGAAGCACTGCTCTATCATCTCCACCTCCCCTCTGTGTCTCCATACAGACTATAGAGGAGGGAAGCACTGCTCTACATCACCTCCACCTCCCCTCTGCAACCTCTCCTCTTTCTCCACTTCCTTCCTCTCTCTCTCTCCACTTCTCCCTCTGGCACCTCCTTCAGCCAGGCAGGGTCTTACTATAGACACCTCTGGGGTCTGCCAGTCGGATCTGGTTCCACTCGGCACCGGAATCTACCAGGACCCTGGCAGCTGCCAGCATGGCTCCGTGGCCCGGGATTAGGCCTCCGTGCATGCGGGATCCGGTTCCATAATGATTTACGCACGCACGCACGCACGCACGCACGCACGCTATCACTTTATTACAGTACGCTGCTTTACTGCTGGCCACTCTGCCTGTCTGTCTGTCTGTCTGTCTGCCTGTCTGTCTGTCTGACCCTCTAGGCCGAGGTCCAATAAGCATGTAGTTGAATTAGTAAACATATGTGGGACCTGTGTTCAGATTACTTATGGTACTTTGGTCGTCTGGTTTTAAGGATTTGGTTCCATATCTACTGAATGGGCTCCAGTGAAACAGTTGAGCTCCATAAATATTGATTTTATCCAGGATATATATATATATATATATATATATATATATATATATATTATATGGAGCTGTAAGTCAAATGTCTCTCTACTCTCTCTATATAGATTTCAGTGCATTACATTCACCCATTCACACACACAATGGGCTCAGGCACACCTTAGCGCACAGCCACGGACAGAGGAAGCTGACGCCCGACGTCATTCCGGCTTTTTAGACAGCTGGTGGATGGAAAAGAAGCTCCACCTCCGCGGCTGACTAACGCGATGGACAGATTCCCGGAAACGCTCTCCTCCACGTCAGTTAGCCGCGGAGGTGGAGCTTATATATATATATATATATATATATATATATATATATATATATATATATATATATATATATTATATAAGACACTATTCTCTTATGGGGTCCCTGACACTAAATATTTTCAAATGGAAGTCCGTAGCCAAATACATAATATCAATGAAAATGTTGGGAAAGTTGGGAACACAGTATTACACTAAAATCAGTTAATTTGTTATCTTTATAATATATTTATTTCTTCCTGAGAAAATATGTCCTTCCTATCTCTAAACGCATCTGTCCAAAAGACACCTCATTAGCTTCAGATTCCAAGTAGGGCATTCTCTTTTTTTGTAAATGAATATATTATACTACTATACTAAGAATATACTACTTTATCATACAAGAGTGTAAAGTAGTAAAAAGAGCCGATCTACATGACACAATGCATCGTGTCACGGGGCATTGTGAGCTTGTAGATCTGCTAGTTTTCACCGTTTCCGGAAATGTTTGTTCCATTATAAAGGTTTTGGACATATCAGTAGACTAATAAATTATTCTGTTGACAATCTTGGGTATATGATATACTTCAACCTAAAGAATATTCCAGTCTGGTGAACAGCTATAGTGGGATGATGTTAAGTTAACCACTTAAACCCTTCTGCAACTGTACTGTAAGCTCTTTTCTTTTTACTCCACACCAAATGTCTTTACCAATTTGCCAAAAGCATTTTACAAACTCAGAAAGCATTACAATTCGACACGTTGCAAGCTTGTAGATTTGCAATTTGGTTTGCGAATGTATATAGGGATGTTGGGGTTCAATGAACTCGATCAGTTTTATTGCGACTGCAGTTAACTATGTTTTTCGTCACTCAAAATCCCCATACATGTGGAAAGCCCCCATATATTGTCCCCAGGTCTTGTGACATCACTATGACATCATCAGGGATATTAAGCAGCCCATATACGGGACTGTCCCCATATATGGTCACGCATTGTGAGGGCCCTACCTGGACCCTCATCAAACCATGTACACTCAAGACACTGCCCCCGCTGCCACCCTTAGATCTCCATATATGGAGCTGATCAATTCTGACATTCCATATGTTGATCTTACCTCATCACACCCTGTACACTCAAGACACACTCCATATATGGCCAGTGCACGTCTAAGGGCCTAAAGGGCGAGAAGCCGCCTTTAGGCCGAGGTCGCCCTCAGGCGTCTTACTGGTTAATATTACTACTACAAATCAGATCAATGTAGAATCTCTGGATTAGCCTACATAAAAGTTTTTTATGCCTCTGTACTTCTCTCTGTGTGTGTATGTGTGTGTGTGTGTCTGTGTGCATACGTATGTGCGTGAGTGTGTTCTCGCCTGTATATGCGGCCACAATGAGCTGCCCTACATTTGTCTAATCATCCAGGGCTTAACCTTTGTGCTGGTCTGCTATCTGCTGTGTGTGTGCGAGCGTGTGTGTCATGTGTGTGTTGTGTGCATGTGTGTGTGTGCAACGTGTGTGTGTGAGAGAGAGACAGACAGAGGGGGAGAGCGAGCAAGAGAGAGGGGGAGAGGGAGTATGGCTCCTATCTTCTAACACCAGGGCTTAGTAATGTTTTGACTTTGTGATCAGGCACCTGGTCAGGCAGCACACTGGGGTCCTCCATCAGCTGCTAAGCTCCCCCGGGCAGAAGCAAGGAGCGGTGGGGGCAATGGGGTGGGGGGGGCTTTCCGGGAGGTGATCGATGGTATGGTGGACACACAGCTCTGCTCCAGCTCCACACAACCGGTGTGTGTGTGTGTGTGTGACTGTGGTGTGTCCGTGCTTGCATGTGTGTGTACGTGCGTGTGTGTGAGAGAGAGGGAGAGAGAGCGCGTGCACACTTGTATAACTATACTCGTGAGGGCCAAATGTATGTCCGCACAAGTATAGTAGAAATTGAGAGGTAGACATTGTGAGTAGGCCTACCGTTTCCCTAAACATATGTGTGAGTGCATGCGTGTGTATGCATGTGTGCGTGCGTGTATTTGTGTGTATGTGCACATGTATGTGCAGTGCGTGCGTGAGCAGGGGCTGGCTGGTATTAAAGAGAGAGAGAGAGAGAGAGAGAGAGAGAGAGAGGGGAGGCCTGATGTTGTGGGGAAGAGAAGCCCCTGGGGGGGGGGGGGGTATTTAAACAGCCTGTCTTTGATTGACAGGGCTGATAGTGGTGGGGGGACGGAGGGGAGCGCTGTGTGTGTGTGTGAGCGAGCACTCGGGGTAAAGAGAAGAGAAAGGGGGTTGTGGAGTTGAATGCAGGTTAGGCTGCTAGTAGTGTGTGTGTGTGTGTGTGTGTGTGTGTGTGTGCGCGCGTGCGTGCACGTGTGAGTGTGCACGGGGTGGGGAGGTGGGTGGGTTAAGAGATGCAGGAGGAAAGTGAGCTTTTAATTAGCAGAGCAGAAGCAGATGTAGCAGAATGGTACCCCCACCTCTCTCTCTCTCTCACACACACACACACACACACACAGGCAGCTGGAAGTCATCAGGACAGAGGTGTGTGTGTGTGTGTGTGCATGCGTGCGCGAGTGTGTAGGCAGGGGACCTTATGCCACGCGTATAAACATTTCAATAATTATGAGCTCCTATAGTCCAGGTTATAATTCACTAATTAGCCTGACTGTTGGATTCATCCTGTGCTCCCAGACACACAGAGCCCATCGCTCTGCTGTGACTGTAATTCCTTGATTCCCACTCATTTAAACCACGTGAATAGAAAACGCCATTAATTCTGCCTGTTCTGTTTAACTTGTTTTCTTCGCAAATTAACGGCCTATACCGTATACTATAGTAACAGCATCACTGCAGTTTGAACGATTATTACAATGAATTTTTTTAGGAACTACAGTATAGCTTACTGCAGTTCCTATTGAGCCATTCTGAAACACACACAAACATGATCTGTAAATTAACCTCTTAAAAGGTTGAGAACAACTGATCTACAAGCTCACCCGTCACCTCAACCCATGCGTTGTGCTGGCCTTGTAGATCGACTATTTTCAGTGAAGAAATGTGGTGGTAGAAATTCTAGTGGGACTTCTAGTATAGCCTACAAAAGAATAAATAAACCGTTTCCTCTCAAGCAAAATATCTAATGTTTTGTATTAGTTTATAAAGACAGGTTATAATTTCTTTCCAAGTTGCAAAATTAAATATTATATAAATTTAATATATGATATAAAAAATATATAATACTAAATATTTACCCAATTTATGTTCTCAAGGGAATGTTATCCATTTTCAGATAATTAAAAAACCTGTCAAATATAAACAACACACACACAGCTGTCAATACATAACATGCCACAGGTGTTGTTTCTGAAAATATGCCGACCACATGTAAAAGCTGGCCATCTATAAACAAATCCCTTTTTACACAAATTAAATCTCTTTTAAAAATAAACTGCTGCTACTGCGACTGATCCATCTGGTACTGCACAGCGAGTATGAACCACAAAGCTTCTGTGGGTTTTAATTGTATACTCTCTATAGATCAGTCTTAAATGTATATTCTTTATAGATCAATGTTAAATGTATATTTTTTTATAGATCAATGTTAAATGTATATTCTTTAGATCAATGTTAAATGGATATTCTTTAGATCAATGTTAAATGGATATTCTCTATTAGGTTAGTGTTAAATGTATTATTCTCTATAGTATAGATTCGTTTTAAAACCTATATTCTAATAGGAGTGTTATTACGTATGTCTGTTAATTGCATATTCACGATAGATTAGTCTGCGTTAAATGAATTACTCCATTATTAGATTATTGTTAAATGTATAATTCCATATGTAGCCAAAAGTCAGTGTTAACGGTATATAGACTATATTAAATTACAGAATGAAAGAGAAACACCCGTCGGTTCATACAAGAGCATGTTTTTATTTTGGTGTCATGACATACAACATCAGATTTACCCCCCCCCCCCCCCCCGCACCTAATATTATCCACTTATACAAAACGTATCCAAAACTGTGGTGAGCACAGATGACAAATGCCATGCCCAATAGTATAAAATGACTTCTGATCAATTTAAACGGTGCAAAAACAAACAAACCCAAAAGACACAAAACAAAAAAGAAACACGATCTCCCTGCACATATAAAAATAAATTAATACTTTATGTGTCCAGTCAAAAAACTATCCGTCCGCTTCCGAAAGATTCACACGCAAACAAACTGAGGCTTCATTGGGTATCCTTCACACCTTTTTGCACGGCCAATCAACGATCACTTATGTACACACCAACGGCCAATGAGTGCTATGTACTATGTACATTTAAACGAGGTAAAAACGGTGCCACTGGAGAAAAAAAAACCCAGAGCCTGGACTAGACTTTGTCGTACGGCGGAGAAAAAAAAGAAAAGTGTGGCGATCCTGCAAAGCTCGCGACACACTGCCGAAATCCACCGGATCACGACTCGCGCTCCGTTTGTTTTCGCCGCACGCCGCCGCCGTCGTACGACGGGTTATATATCAGGTCCTAATAATTAGGCTAACCTCAGCCCCTCCCCCAAACCATCACCTTCACACAATCCCACCGCTCCCCGGCAAACCAACGCTCAAGTATAGATTCTTTAACCACTTAAACCCTAAATATGCTTGAACGGAGTCCCTCAGGGCTCTATGCTAGTGTATTGTACTGTTATGTGTGTGTGGGGGGGGGGGGGGGGGGGGGGAGAAGATTTGGCTGAAAATAGCCGAGCGACAAGCTCACAACGAGCTCGTAGATCGGCTATACGTTCTGTCGAAAGCTTTCCCCCACAATACACGGACACAGCATGCTGGGATTTAAGTGGTCAACAAGCAAGCATGACACGTCTTGAATTCAAAATTACAACAAAAACACAAATTAAAAAGGTTTACAGCGAGATTCAACTGTGTGGAGCAAAAAAAAGAAAAAAGAAAAAAAAGAATGATCAACCAAAAACCAAAACCTCAACTTTATACAGTAGTCATATAAAACGATGTGAAATTGCAAATCGCGGTGCGGGCTTCGTAAAATATATCATCTAATGCCCGTTGTTCCGCAAACAGACCTCGAATAAATAATAGAGAATCCATACATAGTTGGCTTTGTTATCAGAAGGACACAGCAGAATTAATATTTCCTGTTGGGGTTTTTCTTTTCTTATTAAAGAGAATGGGTCCGCCCCTAACGTGCCTGAGTGTTTGGTTGCCATAGCAACGCAGCTTAACTACCAATCGCGATGTGAGTGTGTTTGGCTGAGTGACAGGTCAGTGTTAAATACACCCAGTGGTCCTCAAAGTGGGGTCCGGCAGCCCCCGGGAGGTCCCTGAAGAGGGGGTCCCCGGGAGGTCCTTGAAGAGGGGGTTTCAAGGGGGTCCCCGGGAGGTCCTTGAAGAGGGGTTTCAAGGGGGTCCCCGGGAGGTCCTTGAAGAGGGGTTTCAATTTTAACCCTACTAGGGTTAAACTAGGGCTCCCAAAAGCTCACCATTGCGATGCGTTGAGCTTATCTGCTCATTTTCCAAGAAATCTTTAACGAAATGTGAAACATTTTAAACACAAATCTTGTATGGGGGGGTGGGAGGTGTCTCTGGAACAAAATTAACAAAATATTTTCAGATGCGGGTCCGCGGCCAAATACTTAGGCTACACATGATTAGTTTGGACTTTGCGGCTATATCTCACGTCGCGCTTTATCCATAAACTTATTTGCCTTTTCTTTTTAATTATTATTATTTAGATTTTCTTTTTTTTAAATAGTTCAAATAGCTGATCTACAGGCTCACAACATGTGGATGTAGACTCGCTAGTTGACCTATTTTAAAATGTTCTTTTTTACAAAATGGTTAAAAAAATAAGCTAATAAGTTTAGGGATATGGGGTGTTGCAGAGAACAGAGAGTCCTTGAACAAAGTTTGAGAACCACTAACAGAGAGTCCTTGAACAAAGTTTGAGAACCACTCGAATACAACCGCTGACCTGCTCTCATCCCATCCCCGACCCACAGCCTCAGGGCACTTGGGTCTGGACACTGCTATAGGCAGTCACTGACTGCTGTGGATTCTTATTGGCCGCTGCCGACGGCCGCAAGTTCCCGATTGGCTGGTCCTTTACGAGAGGTAGATGCCAGCGGGGGGGCTCAGTCAGGAAGTGAAAAATGTAACACTCGTCTCCTCCACGCCGAGGAGGACTGAGCTCTGGAT
>NC_139712.1:17795931-17940011 GCF_964188405.1 Protomyctophum parallelum | reverse complement strand
GAAAATCTGGAAATGAGATGTTTCTGCCCGACAGCAACTTGTGTTTTTCAGAAAACTGTTAGGATTTAGAAGGGGGCCGCTAGCTTCCATGGAAGAAACAGCCGAAACCCCCCCCCCCCCCCCCACCAAAATTGTAATAAAACTTTTATCCGACCTCGCGAGTAATAAACTAATGTTTATATCGTCAGATCACGCTATGAAATGGAACGCTATGAAAGTGAAGCTATGAAATGGAAGGTTAGTACTTCCGGTTCAAAGAGAGAGTTCACGGCTCTCTTCTTCTGTCAATTTTTGTGCATTCTGCCGGCACCTCCAGTGGTCAACGGGAGGGATTGTGTTAATCGGTCAGAGAGTAGAAGAAGGAAACATGACAGTGTGAAATATAGGTATGTATAACACAAACACACACAAACGTCCTTACTGGTTATGTGTCACAGACAAGACAGTCAGATGGACAGACAGACAGGACATGTACCTGTTGTTGCCGGGCAGAGAATAGCCGCTGCCCGCCGCCGAGGGGTGTGCGTACGTGTGTGCGTGAGGGCTGGCGGTGCCCGCGGGCGCCTGGAGGGCTCCGTTGTGGGCGCTGCCGCCGGGCCCCATCCCGCCGCCCATCATCAGGGAGCCCGGGGTGGCCACGCCGTTGACCTGCGGCTGAGGAGGACTCTGGGAGACGGAGGCGGCGTGGACAGAGAGGACGCACTGCCCGTACTGCTGCTACCTCCACACGACACACTGTCCTGAGAGAGAGACACAGAGAGACAGGGAGAGACAGGGAGAGAGAGAGAGAGAGAGAGAGAGAGAGAGAGAGAGAGAGAGAGAGAGAGAGAGAGAGAGAGACAGGGAGGGAGAAAGAGAGAGACAGGGAGAGAGAGAGAGAGAGAGAGAGAGAGAGAGAGACAGGGAGGGAAAGAGAGAGAGAGAGACAGAGAGAGACAGGGAGAGAGAGAGACAGACAGACAGACAGACAGACAGACAGACAGACAGACAGACAGACACAGGCAGAAAGAGACAGAGAGACAGACAGGGGGGGGAGAGAGAGACAGACACACACAGACAAAGAGGTGGAAAGAGAGCCAGACAGAGTGGGAGATAGAAATATAATGTTTATCATAACTGAACTATTATAAATAGCATGTTCGTTGTCCACACACCCCCCCCCCCCCCCCCACACACACACACACACACACACACACTATTGTTACCTGAGCTGTCATGGGATAGGAAGAATCACAGCCTCCCAGGTGAGACGACTTCATGTCTGCAACACACATTTAACACTTAGCTTGATAGCCATTTGGGGCATAGGGGAACGTCTGATGTTAATGATGATACCATTAGCATAGGAGAACGTCTGATGCTAATGCTGATAGCATTGGGTTAGCATAGCATAGGATAGGGGGAACGTCTGATGTTAATGCTGATAGCATTGGAGGACCAACTTTTTCCAAGGCCGACAGCAAATGTTCTCTCATAGCGAGAAGCACACCGCATACCTCAAAAGAAAGCTTAATTTGTCCACTCCAATTTAAAACACCTGCTTTTGTAGTAACGTGCTGTTCTTGAACAGAAAGCTGAGTTAGGGACCGGTTTTGTCAGACATAACAGGCAGATATAAAAATGAACACAAAAAACATCCTATACACCGAATGAAAGCCCTGAATGTCTACTTTTACGAGGAAAAAAGTACACATTGATCCCATCTACCCTTCGTCGGTAATTGGCTTTTGAATGAGCATAGGGACTGAGGGAACATATTGGGGGCCGGGGCTACGTCATCATCGGGCAGACGGGCAGATGAAAATGGAAAAACGCGTTGTCATTATTTATCCATCTATGTACGTGTCTGTCACTGTGTATCGTTCCAACTCGGCTAGCCGAGTTCGCCAAGGGACGGTGGGTGTTGATGTCCCCGTCCAATACCACACCACCGCGTATTTGCATTGTTTTATCTGCCCGTCTGCCCGATGATCATCATCATCAAAATAACCGTCCACCGTCCTTTCAGCTAACACCCCTGATGTCATTGTTGTAAATGAAAACCATAGAGAGGTGTTCATTCTCGAGGTCGGCTGTACCTTTGACTATAGCCTGGAAGAAGCCTTTCTAACCAAAGTGCTGAAGTATCAGCAGCTACTGAAGAAATGGGAGGAGACAGTAGCTGACCTGAACTTTACCCACTCTAGCAGGAAATGTTGGAGCCTCATCCGTCGCCTAGGAGCTGCACAGAAGCCCCCTAGCCAAAGCCGAGCATCTGTTACACCCAACCAAGTTGCATCCCACCTACTGGCTATTGCAAAAGCAACGCAAGACAAACACACCAGAAGAGCAGTTACAACTGAGCTAAAACATCAGAGAACACTTGAAGAGGAAGAAACCCTGAGCCTTTTGTGGTTGCTGAACTGGAGAAAGTCCTGCAGGGCCTGAAAAGTGGAAAGGCAGCAGGATATGACAACATCTCTCCAGAGTTCATGATACATCTTGGCCCCCGAGCCCTAACCTGGCTGACACAACTCTACACCAGGATCGTACAGACAAACTTGATCCCAAAGAAATGGCGGACAGCTAAAGTAATTGCCATACCAAAACCTGGCAAGGACCACAAATTACCAGCAAGCTACCGCCCAATCTCTCTACTCAGCGTCCCCTTTAAAATCCTGGAACGCCTAATACTACAACGTATTTCTCCAAGAGTAGAGGACATCCTCTGTGTGGATCAGGCAGGTTTCCGCAAGAACCGCAGCACAGGAGAACAAGTACTGGCCCTAACAACCTTCATCGAAAATGGTTTTGAGACAGACTAAAGACAGGTACTGTGTTTCTTGACCTCACAGCAGCCTATGATACTGTCTGGCACAAAGGCCTCATACTAAAGCTCACAAAGGTTCTCCCTGCTTGGGCAACAGCAATCATCCAAACTCTGCTGACCAACCGGAGGTTCAGAGTCCACCTCGGACAGAACACAAGTGCATGGAGAACACAGCGAAATGGACTCCCCCAAGGCTCAGTTCTAGCTCCAACCCTGTTCAATATCTACACAAATGACCTACCAACCACCAAATCCGGCAAATTCATCTATGCTGACAACATCTGTCTGGCATTTCAGGCACCAGACTTCGACCCACTGGAACAAGTGCTCACCGAAGACCTCTCCAAACTGGACCAGTTCTGCAAAACATGGCGCCTAATACCGAGCCCAGCAAAAACTGTTTCCAGTGTATTCCATCTCCACAACGCTAAAGCTGCCAGAGAACTAGACATCTACCTGAGCGGACTCAAACTGAAGCATGCACCCTATCCAACCTACCTTGGTGTGACCCTCGACAGAACTCTGTCCTTCAAGGAACACCTAAAAGGGACGGCAGCTAAGGTGAAGTTCAGAAACAATCTGCTCTGCAAACTTGCTGGTGCAAAATGGGGGGCGGCAGCCTCCACACTGCGCACCTCAGCACTGGCCCTGTCATACTCCGCAGCAGAATATTGTGCCCCTGTCTGGTCTAGGTCATCACACACACACCAAGTGGACACCCAGCTCAATACCACCATGAGAAGCATAACCGGGACTATTCGCTCCACACCACTCCCCTGGCTCCCAGTATTATCAAACATAGCACCCCCACACATCCGGCGAGCAGCAGTCTCTCAAAGGATGCTTCAAAAGGTCAAAGACTCTCCCCATCTACCAATCCATGCAGACATATTCAACCCACCCACTGCTCGACTCCCATCGAGACGACCAATTTGGAGGAACCCCCCATCAGCTGACTTCACCATCAAATCAGCTTGGAAAAGGGAATGGGAGTCCAATGAGGTCATAAACAAACACCTGGTGTCAGACCCTAACCAACAGGTCCCTGGCACCACCCTCCCAAGGAGACAGTGGTCTACGCTCAATACATTCAGGACTGGACATGGCCCTTGCTTGGCCTGCCTCCACAAATGGGGCAGTAGCCCAAGCCCACTGTGTGCGTGTGGTGAGGAGCAAACTATGAAGCACATCATAGAAGTGTGTCCTCTCCAAAGACTGGAAGGAGGATTAATTACCCTCCACAAAGCAGACCAGGAGGCAACTGTTTGGCTTAAAGACTTTGCATTCGCTAAATAAATAAAATAGCAGCTACTGCAGACCATCTCACAGCTAGGCTATAGAGCGTCGCAGTCCCTCCCCCTTTCAGAACAACGAGTGGCCCAGGAAATGAAACCCAATGCATTTTTCCCATAGGCATTTCTTAAAGTATTTATTTAAAGACGGTTACGCCGCGGACAAAGCCAACTCGGGTCGTGACAAATCATGACAATGAACACAATGTTTTGGGCCAATCAAATAATTTATAAGAAGCAAAACAAAAAAAATAGTGTTGTCTCCTGCCTTTATTTTCTTCTTTCTAATGATTTGATCGGCCCAAGATATTGTGTTCATTGTCATGATTTGTCACGATCAGAGTTGGCTTTGTCCGCGGTGTAACCGTCTTTAAATAAATACTTTAAGAAATGCCTATGAGGAAAATGAACGGCGATTTATTTTCCGGGTCTCTCGAGGGGGCGGGACTGCGACGCTCTATAGATGTAAACTATTAGTTTTTATCTTTGGCAGCCTAGGGCATGTGCATAAGTTGGTTGTGAGGGGCTTACAAATGGCCGGCCTTTCCAAAAGGAGAACCGAGCAGTTAGCGAGGTACTGCTCAGTTTCAGCCATTATAGGAAGCCGCTCAATTTGGAGGAGGCGTTGTTTCCTTTATCCATGATTTATGTCTGCTGCCCTGTGTCCGACATGTCAGCTGTACTGTATGTAACGATGATTTGCACGTCCATGCACGTTGTAACTGGCTGCTCTCCCTATTGTCAAACTGCACTGGCAGTGTTTATGTCCTTTGTACAAGGTATTCGTGTACTTCTCATTATGTGGACATAAATAAACATTTGAGTTCATTAGGACCAGGCTCTTGCCGACGTTTTTATTAATAGTCGGAGACTCGGGCCTATCGAGTTCCTCTCCTTTCACTGACAATGAGTGAAGGTCAGCGAGTCTCCGTGAACGAGTCTCCTGACGAGTTGGGAATGACAAGGTGCTGGTGGAGGTGATAATTACCGTTCACAGCTCTCCGACACCCTAATGCGTATGTACACGTTTTATTGTGTCAGTGCGGCACCGAAAGAGAGAGTTGTGAACCGTAGTTAGTATCCAATCCATAGAGGTTTGGACCAGGCCAACACCACTGGCCAGGGTACCAGGCTAGGACTGCTTTGATCGGCGACCCAAACATGTGGTGCAGTACTTGGTTTAGACTAGGGATGTTGAAAAAAGTTGAAAATCGACTCGATTATCGACTCATGCCTCCCGCGACTCAAAACGTATGAGTCGAAAAATCGTTTTTATTTGTATTATTATTTTTTCAGTCAGTCAGTGCCGCTCGTTGCATGCAAGTTTACTTTGAGCAGAGCGCTGTGGACCCCATCGTCCAAGGGTGTGTGCGCGTGTGTGTGGTGGGGGGTGGTATCTTAGCAACACTGAATGATCTGTCCCATTGGTCGTGTGCACGTATCATGAGCCAATGGCTGCAGCTCTGAGCTTCCCAGACCCAGCTCATCTACACATGCCGTAAAGTGAGCTGACAGCCACAGGTCTGCTCTGTTCTGAGCGGTGAGCGCTCTTCTCTTCTCGTGAATAAAGCAGGATAGAGTTGTCAAATAAATCCCGCCGTCATTTATACTGTATTTATTATCCGACCCAACATTAAAATACGGAACAACGTGCGTCTCGTATCAGTTCATTACTCGTGACAGGCTGCAGACACTTGAGAGTTGGGACTAGCGGCTAGCCGATAGCGCCGCTGCTCCTTCAGTTTCGTTGTTTACAAAATAAAGTTTATTTTTTATTATTGGGATTTGATCATTGTGCAAATTCTAAACATATGGATGCAGCTGCAGAAGTTGTGTTGCTTAAAGGAATGCATAGTTGCGTTCTCCTCAACTGCTGCGCAGCAACAAAAAAATATAAAAATAATGAAGAAAAAAAAGGAAAAAAGTCGTTCGACACGTCGATTTTTGGCCTCGATTCGTCGATTGGCCAAATATGAGTCGTTTGGCATCCCTAGTTTAGACTAGTCATTGGTTAGACCAGTCATTAGTCCTACAACTACAACCTATCTCAAACCCTCACCCTAAACCTAACCTCCCACGGGGCAGCACACCTAAACCTAACCTTAACCCATGTCTAACCAATGACTAGTCTAAACTAAGTATGCACCACCACTGGTTCCCAAACAGTGGGTCGGGACCCATTTGTGGGTCGCGCACACATTGTTATGGGTCCTGTTAGTTTTTGTTTCCGACATTTGGTTTTTAATTATTATTATTATTTCAAAACATTTTCAAAAAACATTCCCCCCAAAAAAGCAAAACTATTCATGAATTGAAAACAAAATTCAATGTATTCAAAGAATACAAACATCCATAAATTGGAACAAGTATTTAAGAAGTAGTGACTAGCTTTATTGGGTCACAGGCGAATATCTAATTTCTGTTTTGGGTCACGGGCCGAGAAGTTTGGGAACCACTGCTCTAGTTGAGTGTGTGTGTGTGTGTGACTGTGTGTGTGTGTGTGTGTGTGTGTGTGTGCGTACCGTTGCATGCCGGGGTGAAGGGCACGGCCAGCTGGGCACTGAGCAGCTGGAGTCGTTCCTTCTTCATGGTGAGAGTTTTGATCTGATCCTCCAGCCTCCTGTTCTCTACCTGGAGCTGGTGCAGGGACTTCAACATGCCCACCACTGCACGCACGCACGCACGCACACACACACACACACACACACACACACACACACACACACACACACACACACACACACACACACACACACACACACACACACACACACACACACACACACACACACACACACACACACACACACACACACACACACACACACACACACACACACACACACACACAGAACACGAGAGAGAGAGAGAGAGAGAGAGAGATATGTGTTAATAGGATTATTCAATCGATATTCAAGATAGACATGGAGAAGTAAAGATAGGAATTATGCGAGAGGGAATGAGATCAAATGAACATGAAAGAGAGATACAATATATCTCAAATATATATAAGAAAAACATATATATAAATATATAAATGGAGACAAAATGCCAAAAATCAAAAAAATGGCATTCATAAAGTCAAGAAACCTAAAATGCAGATGTGTGTGTGTGTGTGTGTGTGTGTGTGTGTGTGTGTGCGCGCGTTTGTGTGTGTGACGTGCATGTGCGTGTGTGTGTGTGCGCGTGTGCGTGTCCTCTCACCGTCGCCCTGCGCTCCGTGCTGCAGCAGGAAGTTGTTGCCCTCGCTCCACTGTCTCTCCAGCAGCTGCTCTATACTGGTGGCCACCGGGGGCAGCGGCGCGTCCACGCCTCCCCCGGCCCCTAGCAACCCCAGCCCCGCCCCTGGCAACGACCCCGAGGGGTCATAGCGGATCTGCAGGCCACCAATGGGAGAGCTAGAGAGAGAGAGAGAGAGAGAGAGAGAGAGAGAGAGAGGGAGGGAGGTCAACGGGGAGATTAACGAGCCAACATAAACGTCAGACAAACATAGACGCTGTTGGCAATAAAGCTACATCAATTTGTTGTTACAGTGGGTGCTAATGAAAAGTGCCAGGCTCTTTCTGTGTGTTTCTGACAGACAGAGAGAGAGAGAGAGAGAGAGAGAGAGAGAGAGAAATAATAAATAGGAATAAAAGAAAGGAGTGGACAGCTCACAGCTCTGATGTAATAAATCTTGGACGTGTGAGAGGCTGAGTCGATGTGTTGAGTGGGAAGGAGAGGACTGACGCATGCCAGGAAGAGGAGACCGAGAGACACCGAGAGAGAGAGATTTCCTTTAAAGCCATTAAGATTTCTTAACGGCTTAAACTAAACCGCTCTTCTAAATCTAAAGCGGCACAAAGTGACACACTGTGCGTCTTGTATACATCTGCTATTTTTGACGCTAAAATCTGAAATGACACAGATGATCTCCCAGTCTTATTATGTTACAAAAAAAACATATCAAACTTAAGTGGACGGGACACTTTTACCATTATATTATTTCAGAATATCACACAACTGGATCAATAATGTCAAATTAACCACATGAACCCTAGCAGCGTCGTGTGTGGTTAACTTGTCCAATTTATCAATAAATAACTCAATGTCAATCAAAGCGTCCCTGTTCTGGGTGAAAATAGATCTTACAAGTGGTGCATTGTGTGAGCTTGTAGATTCAATGAACTATATAGGGTTTAAATGGTTAAACAAAATGTCTAATATTTGTCCCCAAGAAAGAATCAAGGAGTACTATATCACTATCTGGAATATATACAAGGCATATATAGAAAATATACAAGAGATTGTGCATTTGCTATTTTTGAACATTTCCGAAAAATCTTGAAAGTGTTCGGAAAACCCTGAATCATCTATATATATATGTTTATTTATTTATTTGTTTTTTTTAAATAATCCTTCAGTTTTGGGGGGTCTGTGGCCAAATGCATATCAATTTGGGGGTCCTTTACATGACAAAAAGGTTTGAGAAAACACTGCTCTAGTTATGCCACCCAATAAATATTTGACAACTAGCGTAGCGAACAATTAGCCTCTTCAGGAACTATCTGACAGGACGAGACAATTAGCCTCTTGTGGAACAAGCAGGAACTATCTGACAGGACGAGACGACGACGCGGCGGGGGAATCAAACGTAACCAACCTTGTCAGGTGACATCCTCCTCCTCCCCACCGCGACAGGGACGAACGCGTCGCGCAGCGCAGGACTCAATTATTTCATCAACGAAACACAAACCAACGGGTCTGTTTGTCATGGATGTATATATTCCAGTAGTCGAGAGATTCGACGTAGAAAAAAAGAAACGAGACGCAAAAGCGCAGCAGAAACGCTGATCTGAACCAACTGTCCTTCTAACCCATGAAAAGAACCCCAAATCAAAACCACTCGTTGACAGAGGGAGAGAGAGAGAGAGAGAGAGAGAGAGAGACTGTAGACTAGTGGTTAAGAGCGACAGGGCGTGTGTGTGTGTGCTGACAGAGAGAGGGGAAGAGAAAAGACATGGGGCCAGCAGAGGGAAAAGAGAGAGAGGGGGGGGGGGGGTAAAGGAGGAGAGGGGCTGAAGAGGAAGGAGGGGTGTGGAATGTAAATAGGGGAGAGAGAGAGCATACGAGTGTGTGTGTGCGCACGTTTGTGTGTGTGTGTATGCGGGGTGTGTGTGTGTGTGCGTGCGCGGGGTGTGTGTGCTCACCGTGGGGTGGTCTTGGGAGAAGCTCTTATGGAGAAGCCCTGAGTTGTGATGCCGTCTCCAGCCTCCTGATCTACACGTGCACACACACACACACACACACACACACACACACACACACACACACACACACACGGGACACATCAATAGCACATCTACAGCTGACGGCTGTACAATTCACTTGTTTTGTTTTTTTAAATCTCTTTTACACCCCATCCCTCTTTTCAAACTACACCATGTGCTCTCTCTCTCTCTCTCTCCATCCCTCCCTCTGTCCACGTGGGCCTCTGGCAAGACCATTCTTTTCATTTTTCCTCAGCGAGTAATGAATCACATATGCGGACGCACGCGCACGCGCACGCGCACACACACACACACACACACACACACACACACACACACACACACACACACACACACACACACACACACACACACACACACAGAGAGAGAGAGAGAGGGAGAACTCCCCTCTGCTTAGTCAGTCAATCCAGAACTTTTACCACTCTACTTTCACTCACTACTTCTTTAACCACGCACGCGCACACACATGTTGTGTGTACATGCACGTGCGTCTAAACGGTAAACGCACCAGGTCTCAAACAACTCGGTAGCCCTTATGAAATTTGTTTTTTTTGCCTCTGGTACTTTACACAAATTATCCAAATAAATGAATAAATGTGGCTGTTGCATTAACAGAGACACGTGAAGGTCGTTTCTTTGCAATTTGCAATTCTTAAAGGAGCTATAACATAAAATTCAACTTTTTTCCATTTCTTTTGTGTTTTTGGGGCTCCCATGTGTGTTTTCTATCCCCACAAATAACCAATTTTGAACAATCAGGCTTTCATGTCATATGGGTGTTTTAATGGAAATTGCTCGCAGGAACAGCTCAACTGATTTTGGTCTCATCGTGATGTCATCAATGTCACCCTACTTTGTATAATTCCTCCTTCTTCAGACTTCAGTTCCAAATTTGCATTTCCACTTTGTTTACAATGTCCACCATTGTTGATTTTCCAAGCTGGCATGGAATGGAAACAAGCCTGGTTTTATCTAGCATCAGTATTATAATGACTCAAATATTAAATAATCTGCATATCAGCACCCTCTCCACCTCAGGACATTGTGGAACTGCAGCTAAAACTGCTTTCAAAGTCCAGAAAGAAATGACTATGCCTGGTTATATCAGAGTGGTGATTGAGGCTCAAACCATTAGAAATAACTTTGATGGACATACACAATATGATATTAAATATTAAAAGCAGTTTTAAAATGCATGTTATTTGCGCTTTAAAGGTGCCGTCTGTGGGCAGGAGGAAAGGAAGGCGTCCTCGAAATGTAAAAAATGGACGATCAGAAACGGAACTATTCTGGGCGGAGGAGGATGACACTTTTAACCCATTTTGCCAAATATTTGAAAAATAGCAGATCTACAAGCTGTGGCGCGCTACGAGCTTGTAGGTCTGCTATTTTTGAAAAGTCGTGAAAATGTGGCGCAAATCATTGAATATATATTTCAGAGCGAACATTGTCAACTAAAATATTTGCTTCTGGGGAGTTCCCTGGAACAACATATTTTGAGAAGGTGGTCCGTGGCCCAATAGAGATAATTTTGGGGGTCTGGGGGACATGAAAAAGGTTGAGCACCACTGACATAGAAACATGGTTTTTTTTTAGGATTTAGAAGCCTTTTTTTAAATCGACGTCAGTCCAAAATGGGTTAAAGTAAGATAATGGAACAACTTGCGCACTTCCAACAACACGGCTAGTATGTATTTATATATCGTCTATGTCCAAAACGACTTACTTTTCAACGAGCAAAAGTAGAACATCTACCACGTGATCAAGTAGGGCGTTCATTTACGAAAGAACAGAATCGCTTCAGAATAGTTTTTTGATCAAAGTTTCTTTATAAATATTTTCAATCACATGTGAGTCAAACATGGCATACCAAAATGTGTATTTTACCCCCCCGCCCCAGAGTTCCCGCTCCGAAAGAGCCACAATCCCGGTATCTCGTACCATTAAGAAAGTAAATAAAAGGCACATACAAATATACATATTCAAAAATAGAAGGAACTGGCCCAGGCCGTAGCGTAACGGTCTGGGCACCGGACTGGTAATCCAGTCGCAGTGTGCCGCGGGTTCGACTCCCGGACCCGACGCGGCCTTTACTGCATGTCATCCCCCCATCTCTCTCCCGTTTCCTGTCAGCCTACTGTCTGTCCCTTCAAAAATCAATAAAAAGGCGTAAGCCGCAAAAAAATATCTTAAAAAAAAATAAAAAAAATAGAAGGAACTAGAACTGCACTCTGTCGAGTGCATACTTGCTTGTTGCACACTAGTAGGCCATAAATGGCCAACTAGTGCGCAAGCAGAGCGCGCAAGTACTTTCGACCACTGTAAACTGTATCTCGTAGTGTAGTGGCGGGTTGGCTGGGACGGTGCATACGAGCCGGGCGAAACTATTACTTGCGCGCTCTGCTTGCGCAAGTAATTAATAAAATATTAGACACAACACACAAAATAATAATAACAAAATTTAAAAATAAAATAAAAACAATTACAGTAGGGTCAGTGTTATGAGTTATTAAGGATTGTTGATGTCAGCCGCATTCATCATCTCAATATATGTTAAAAGATCACACCCGTGTGATGTAAGTGGTGCAACTTCGTGTGGGGGTCCTCACAGGAACGCACCCAGGGTGCTGGCCCGGTTCCCGGCGAGCCGCCCGGCGTTCGAAACGATCGAGAAATGACAGTTACCGTGTGGGGGTCCCCGGAACATCCAGACCCCCAGGAACGCGCCCAGGGGGCCTGGCCAGTTCCGGCGAGCCGCCCCGTGTCCGAAACGATGGAGAAATAACAGAGTTACCATGTGGGGGTCCCTCTACTGTACTGTACAGTAATGATACACCTGAAATCATCATATATACAGTTAATATGTATGTGTGTTAGACTGCACAACAGTGACACTTGGTTTTGAAAACCAACCAAATGTCCGTGCTCGGACACAGCCAGCCACACACAAAGCTACTTAAGGAAGTGGTTGCACCACTTAAAAAGGTTGCCGAATTGTGTAACATTTTAAAGCACCAGCGACCAACCTACCCTCTTGTGGAGCAGCGAATGTTCTCCAATGTCAAATGATGTAGAACATCATTAATCCATGATTTAAAGGTTGGTGGGAATGCCAAAAGAGAAGCAAAGGCTTTCATATTCTAATCTTGTTTTGGCGGTTAAGACGTCTTGGGAAACAACTCCAAACACTGCAATAGTGGCAGGGGGTTCTACGGGCACTTCTAATACATCTGAAAATGTTTTAAATATTGATTGCCAAAAACCAAAAAGCATGTGCAAGAGTAGCTTACAATCATCGCTTCAGAATTTGATAGCCTATGTCCTTCTGTTGTACGACATCTGGCGGAAACGGACTATCTACAAGCTCACAATAGAAGCTAATTCTGAATATCTTCCGTGGACAAATATAGCTTCACTCCGGGAGTCAAAACATACGGTGAGAATCAAAGCAAATCTGGGTCTCCAGGGCTAACAACCTGCATGCTTGTGTGCACATGTGTATGAACATCTTGCAATACTTGTGCACACGCAACTCGTGAGAGCACGCGCGCGCACACGCACACGCACACGCACACACACACACACACACACACACACACACACACACACACACACACACACACACACACACACACACACACACACACACACACACACACAGCCCTGTGGCAAGCTGTCAATCAGGCTGATTAGTGAACTGACCTAAGGTCAGTGTAGGACTGGCTCTCCTTTCTCCCTCTCTCTCTCTCTCTCTCTCTCTCTCTCAACACGTGCATCAGTACAAGGAAAGGAGTCCACAGTCCTCATCAGTGAAGGAAAGGAATCCACAGTCCTCATCAGTGAAGGAAAGGAATCCACAGTCCTCATCAGTGAAGGAAAGGAATCCACAGTCCTCATCAGTGAAGGAAAGGAATCCACAGTCCTCATCAGTGAAGGAAAGGAATCCACAGTCCTCATCAGTGGAGGAAAGGAATCCACAGTCCTCATCAGTGGAGGAAAGGAATCCACAGTCCTCATCAGTGAAGGAAAGGAATCCACAGTCCTCATCAGTGAAGGAAAGGAATCCACAGTCCTCATCAGTGGAGGAAAGGAATCCACAGTCCTCATCAGTGGAGGAAAGGAATCCACAGTCCTCATCAGTGGAGGAAAGGAATCCACAGTCCTCTGCACTCATGAGCACCAAACCCACAGGACGTCCCAAAAAGAGCTTTGGTGTGGGCTAAGATCATTGGTTCTCGGGGGGGATATGGGAAGCGTTGTGGGGTCCGGGGACCCTCGGGGGGGATATGGGAAGCGTTGTGGGGTCCGGGGACCCACGGGGGGGATATGGAATATATATATGAAATAAAAACAAAGTCTTCTGAAAGAATATATGTTAAATTTTCAAAGATTTGTGCCGCATTTTCACGACTTTAAAAAAATAGCAGACCTACAAGCTCGTAGCGCGCCACTCGGTGGCGTGCTATGAGCTTGTAGATCTGCTATTTTTCAATAGATAAAGCATAACATAATGCTAACACCAAAAGGGGTTCCCGCCCCAAATAGCAAAAGTAGCAGATCGACAAGCACAGAAAGCCGGTTTCTGCCCGACGACAATATGGAATGACCGGACGGACATGCCGGTTTTAGGGGAGAACACCCACACACACCCACCACGTTGTGGTGGGTGTTTCCCCATAGACACCACCATGCAGCATCCCTCCCTTTCAGAGAGAGACCCCCTGGGTCCGGGTGACTCATGGCCCATTGGCTTGATGGAGATTTGTATGTTTTTTCATGTCAATCTTTTATATATGTCCATGTGCATGACAGAGAGAGAGAGAGAGAGAGAGAGAGAGAGATGGACACAGAGAGAGAGAGGCAGGGTTTGCAACTGGAGTGTTGTGGGAGGAGCCTCCACATGTCACTGAGTTGTGACCCTTGACCTCTCTGTGGGACCCAGGGGGTGTGACCCGTCCATTACCCCTAACCCCCTCCCTCCCCCCCCCCCCCCCCCCACACACACACACACACACACAGTGCCATACCTGCTGGTGAGGCCTCCGACTGGGCGATGAGTGCTGCCATGGCCGAGTTGGGGTTTAGCCGGTTTCCAAACATGTGGGAGGGGGCCAGGTTGAAGACTGACCCTGAGAGACCACTCACCTACAGAGAGAGAGAGAGAGAGAGAGAGAGAGAGACAGACAGAGACAATATTAACCCATTCTGACCTGAGATCAGATTCTAAAAATGTCTTCTACATCCTGGCAGTTTTCTGAAAAAAGCTACGTTTCTATGTCAGTCGTTCTTTGATTTCTCTAAAATAGCAGACCTACAAGCTCGTAGCGCGCCACTCGGTGGCGCGCTATGAGCTTGTAGTATCTGCTATTTTTCAATAGCTAAAGCATAACGTAATGCACCAAAAATGGGTTAAGAGATGTGTGAAGTCTGACATCTCTAATTGAAGATCCGTGTAGTGAACCAACTGGTGAAGCCAGGTGACACCGTTTTGCTGTTTAAAAAAGAAATTCTATCGTTTCTTTTTTGCTGCCGTTTGCCTTAGCGCTTAGCATACACATAATTCAATTAATTCATGTCACTAAACCTGTTGTCCTCTCAAAGAGAGTGACGTTACAGCTCTCTGACTGAGCTGTGGCACCAACACAGCCATTGTTAGGAAGCAGTTTGGAACCGGCTGGGTACACGATTTTCTTTTTCTTTTTTAGCCTCCTTCACACATGTTTGGGGTTTGGTTACCGTCAATACATGTCAACGCCTATTCGCAGCTTCCATCTTAAAACACTTCTAAAGCCCTGTAGTCTTAAGAGAACTGGTCTTGAGTTACTGTAACCATGACCACTTTTTTTCCATCTTACACTCTTCGACACCCAAATATCTGTGCCTGAAAATAGCTGCTCTAATGTCCCCCGCCAGAAGATGGTTCAAGTGAGTGCTGCAGTGTAAAATGTTTTTTTAATATATACAAAACTCTTCTCTTCCGGGGGCACTAAACATGTTCAGATGGGGGTCCTCGGGCGGCCAAATATATATCAATTTGGGGGCCCCTTAAGTTTGAGAACTAACTGCTGTAGTTTGTTCCTCTTTGTGGTTTCTCTGTGATACTATCTTTACAGAGAAGAAACAACAAAACTACTACAATTACACATGCGCGCGCACACACACACACACACACACACACACACACACACACACACACACACACACACACACACACACACACACACACACACACACACACACACACACACACACACACACACACACACACACACACACACACACACACACACACACACACACACACACACACACACACACACACACACAGCTGAAAGAACCCCTACAGTATCCCCTGACATGATGACAAAGTGCATGTGATGCCTACAGTTTAATCCAATTAGGGCATTTCCCAAATAAGGAGCGTGGACAGACGATGGATGCCGGTGGAGGGGTGGGGTGGGGGGGGGCAGAGGATTGGGAAAAAAACAAAATGGCTGTTCTATTTTATGTAGCCTATACGTGTGATTGTGTCCATGTCTATGTTTTAGGCCAGGGTGTCGAGGACCTCCAAATAGCGATAGGCTGGCTGCAGCCAGAGGCTTAAATGTTAGCCTCTACTTTAACCCAAAAGGCATTGGGATTGTGTGTGTGTGTGTGTGTGCGTTCGCCTTCCCACAGCACACAAGTTATCCTTACTGCCTCGAACCTTGAAACATACATATGGCTCTAGCCTTTGATCAATCTACTTTTGTATTTCTTTTTACTTTTAATGCTCACCCACTGTGTACATTTTGCAAACATATATATATATAATATATATATCACCCATTCTTGAGATAAGGGACAAAACTTTTTTCAAACTAGATTTTTTTTTTTTTTAAGATACATTCAAATCAAATAGATGTATTTGTAGACACAGGTCTCAACTACCAATCTTGAGAAGGAACAGGTTTTTCGCATAACATTTCTTTCTAAAATGGGACATTTATGCACTTAATACCTGATTCTTGTCAACTCCGTCAGACACACTAAAATCCCTTTTAATTGAATTTAATAATTTCAACAATGATATAAAGTCCTCAGTTATCTTATAATGGCTTTCAGTAATCAAGTTAAGTAATACAATTCTTTTAATATTGTTTTGTTCCAATATCACACTATTATGAAATATCCAATTTCTCAAATCCGTCATTTCAACCTTTATTTTCAATATTATAACATGAAAACCATGTAAAAAAACAAAAAAAACATCATTACGTATCATTTCAGTTGGTGTTTCAATACATAAGCACAAAAGATTTAACATCGAATTTTCTATTTCTTTGGAAATTAACAAAAACATCACGGGACGAACGTCTGACGGAGTTGACGAACATCTGACGGAGTTGACAAGTTTAACTGATTTAGGTTCTAGACCACCTAGGATCTTGATTCTGGTGACTAATCCCACATTTTCAAGGATGAGGAATACAGTGGTACTATTTATATTGGCCCTGTGACCATGACAGCCATTTTAAAAATGGCCGCCACCTGCTGTTATTTTACAATAACTCAAGTTCTACACCACCTAGGATCTTGATTATGGTGACTAATCATACATTTTCAAGGATGTGGGATACATTGGTACTATTTAGATTTGTCCTGTGAACATGGTAGACATTTTTCAAAATGGCCGCCAACTTTCTGTTATTTCCCAATAACTCAAGTTCTACACCACCTAGGATCTTGATTCTGGTGACTAATCCTACATTTTCAAGGAGGAGGAATACAGTTGTACTATTTAGATTTATCCTGTGACAATGGCAGCCATTTTCAAAAATGGTGGACCTGCTATTATTTTACCAATTTAGTCAGGGAATATTATCAGAATAATGTTAAATCTGTGAATACATTTCTTACCAAGAATTTTTTCACCAATGTGTTTGTAAAGGTGTCTACTAACATATCCCACATTGGTTTCTATTGAACATTTTTGACAGCTGCTGAAAGTTGGGTACCATACCAAGTGGCTATGGCCAAACTAGGGAGTCTATGGCCAAACTAGGGGTCAAACCCCTTGGGCTAAATTCGGCCATATATCCACTTGCCCAAATGTGCTGACCTCATTTTGTGATGACGGCTATGGCCGTTTTCAGCCCAAGGAGTGTTCTTCGTGCATAGCTAATGTTTGGAATGCATTCAGAATCATGAAAACTCCCTAGTTTGACATGTCACATGCTACTTAAAGCATAATGAACATTTTGCCTTATATAGGTTGTTGATGGTACCCCAACTTTCAGCAGCTGTCAAAAGTTCCCCTAGGGTGGTTGAATATAAAGCAATGTGGGCTATGTTAGTAGACACCCTTCCAAACACATTGGTGAAGCAAATTCTTGATAAGGAATGTATTACCAGATTGTATTAATATCCCCTGACTAACTCATCTTCTAGACCACCTAGACCCGACTTCACCAACAGAGACCCGATTGACACCTAAACAACAAGTTTGGACAGCCCCACCAATTAGTGTTACGGAAAATAGCAAGTGTCTACCCTAGGCCCAGAGGGAGACACAGAACTTAGATGCGGCTCACATGTTGCACGACTCCTCAACAAGCTGCCACCAGAGATGAGAGCTGAATTCTGCCGCACAATGCTCTGCGGCCCAGGAGCAACCAACACCATGTTGGAGTTCTCTGAGTGGTTGAAGCACGAGTCCTAGCCATATAGCCTGTGCAAAGGCAAACACCTTGAAGACCTGCTTGAGGTGAACAGTGAGCAGTGAACAGTGAGCGAAAGACTGAAGACAGAAGATCTGCCTTCAGGACTATCAGGCAGGATGTGCAGACACTGAAGGCATCAGTGTCATTCTGTGTCCCCAGCATGTCAACCAAAGCAATGTTACCAAATCAAAGGAGCCTTCACCTCAAGTCACCTGGGGCTGGGTGAGAAATCGTATCCTGTATCTAGCCTCACAACTAAATACAGACACATGGCCAGACTGCCGTTTGAAAGGGTTAAACCCTTCATCCTGATTGGGGAAGACCACCCCACCTAATCACACTAACCGAACAAGTGAGGTTGGGGCCTCCAGGTGGGCCAGCAGCCATCTGCACAAGACTGGGCTGGACCCTGCAGGAAAGCAATCTCCAGCCAAGACAATGTAAGTTGACTATAACAGAGCCCCAGAACACAGAGGTCATGAGAAGGATGGAGAAACACTGGCAGGAGGCCACCAAGATCAACGCCACACTGCAGTGGCCAGTGAAGTCAAACTGTGCGTCTGTACCTGAAAGGGACAAGTCAAAGGCCAGAAAGCCCACCTCCTTTTAATGTCCTGTCAGTAGCAACTCAACCTGCACCTGAAATAAGCCCTGACCCCTCCCAGAGAAAGTTCATCCTTGAAAATTGTAATGATTAGTCACCAGAATCAAGATCCTTGGTGGTCTAAAACTTGAGTTATTGGTAAAATAACAGCAGGTTGGTGGTCATTTTGAAAAACAATGGCTGCCATGGTCACAGGACAAATCTAAATAGTACCACTGTATTCCTCATCTTTTAAAATGTATTATTAGTCGCCAGAATCAAGATCCTAGGTGGTCTAAAACTTGAGTTATTGTAAAATAACAGCAGGTGGCGGCCATTTTGAAAAACAATGGCTGCCATAGTCACAGGACAAATCTAAATAGTACCAATGTATCCCACATCCTTGAAAATGTATGATTAGTCACCAGAATCAAGATCCTAGATGGTGTAGAACTTGAGTTATTGTAAAATAACAGCAGGTGGCGGCCATTTTGAAATATGGCTGCCATGGTCACAGGGAAAATCTAAATTGTACCACTGTATCCCTCATCCTTGAAAATGTAGTCTTAGTCACCAGAATCAAGATCCTAGGTGGTGTAGAACTTGAGTTATTGTAAAATAACATCAGGTGTCGGCAATTTTGGAAAATGGCTGCCATGGTCACCATGAGACAAATCTGTGATGGCCCTATAGCCAAAAATGTTCCTTAAGGCATGCTCTAACTGTGTGCCAAATTAGAATACGTCCCATTATTCAAAAACTATAATTTTATTGTTTTAGGAACACTTTTGTCAACTCCGTCAGATACATGTCAACTCCGTCAGACACAAAACCTGACGGAGTTGACGTCTGACGGAGTTGACAAAATGTCATTTGTTTTCATCTTAACCCTCTGTAGTACAATGTAGCCATTTTGTTTTTGCTTCATTTGTTAGCTAAACCTAACCCTAAACTTTTATAATAAACATTATTTTGGAATTCTTAACAAAGATCATAATAATGTCCTGACGGAGTTGACATGTAAAAGCTGTGACCACCCTGATATCAACATTGTTTGTTTAAAATATCAAACAATTGAATGCTTGTCAGACCAGGTGCTCCACTGTTGCAACAAATACAAACGGGACTTGGAAAAGGAGTCTTCAGGCTAAATCTGTCGACAATATTTTCTGATTAATTTAAGACTTTTAAAAAACCTGACGGAGTTGACGGGAGACGTGGGACACACATTTGATATGAGATATCTAATGGAAAATATAAATTAAAATTATTGTGTATATTGTTTGCTATGTTGTTGACAATCTACTTTAATTTAGTATGTATATTTATGTGATTGTGACAGTATTAGACACTTTTTTAGCAGTTTGAAATTATGACCACTTGCTGGGGACAGGCTAAATATAGGCGTTTTTGGGTACAGTGCCTGCTTTTAACTAATTCAGATGGCATATGAAAACAATTATAATGAAATTAATGGCATAATAATACACAACTGTATTACATTTCACTTTGCAAGTGCTTTTATTTTTATTAAATCTATTTATTTTTAACAATAATAAGGCTCTTATGTGTGGGACATGTTTTTCCCACTTTTGTCCCTCATCTCAAGAATGAGTGATATATATATATTTTAACTTTTTCACAGGTGCATCCCACACACATTAATAACATGCCACATTTAAAATAATTAATAAACGGAAAATAATTGAACGAAAACAAGTTAAACAACTAAAAACCTAATTCTGAATACATGACCTTTCATTTAACACTCACTAGAGATCATATTTGTCATCACCTTGATGTAAAAATGTTAGCACATAATATGACCCATTTTGATGGTTATATCAGTATATATATGCGGACAGCGCGTACACACGCAAACGCAAACGCACACACACACACACACACACACACACACACACACACACACACACACACACACACACACACACACACACACACACACACACACACACACACACACCACACACACACACACACACACACACACACACACACACACACAAATAATAATCTAAACTAAGGCTATCATACAGGAAATCTGAAAGAAAGACTATCTTGCACACTTTCAATTCATTTTCAAACGGGGAAGATACAATAAAAAGTCAGGAAAACCACAGTTAAACGGAGACATCAGACGAACGGGAAAACCTCAAAACCCACACGTGCATAAGATAAACAAGAGAGAAATAACATCTCTCTCTCTCGATAGGAAGCCTTTTCCATTTCTCTTCTCCAGAGTGACTTGGGGTAGGCTCTCTTTTCAAACAGCCCACCCACCCATCCACCCCTTTCTCCACCTCCCATCTACATTCATTTTTCATTTGCATTCATTTTTCATTCAAAGCCTCTCTCCTCTCTCTCCAACACACCCCTCCCTCTCTCTCTCTCTCTCTCTCTCTCTCTCCAACACACCCCTCTCTCTCTCTCTCTCTCTCTCTCTCCAACACACCCCTCTCTCTCTCTCTCTCTCATGTTGGGCTGGTAGCCAATAACAGTAGGCTGGAAGTCTGCTGAGGGACTTAAAATAGCACATGGTCTCTGTCTCTCCTGCAAGTGCGCACACTCGCGCCACACACACACACACACACACACACACACACACACACACACACGCACGCATGCACGAGAGAGAGAGAGAGAGAGAGAGAGAGCGAAGGCCCCCCCAGATGTCCAGTAAGGTGAATCACCATGAACTCTCAAAACCACACATTTCTTTCTCCAACAATCCCCCCTCCCTCCCCCCCCCCCCCCCCCCCCTCTCTCTCTCTCTATGTATGCAGCAAACAGGCGTAATATCCTGTGGGCCTCATCTATACGATGTGCAGGACAGAGAGAGAGAGAGAGAGAGAGAGAGAGAGAGAGAGAGAGAGAGAGAGAGAGACAGAGTCAGAGAGAGAGAGAGAGAGAGAGAGAGAGAGAGAGAGAGAGAGAAGAGAGAGAGAGAGACAGAGACAGAGACAGAGACAGAGACAGAGACAGAGACAGAGACAGAGTCAGAGACAGAGACAGAGAGAGAGAGAGAGAAGGGGGTTGGGGGCCGTGCTGAACTCAAGCCATCAGGGTAGAGTGAAGCTCCGCCTTCCATCCCTACTGTGGTGCTTGTCAGATGCCATTACATCACATGATAACAGAGAGAGAGAGAGAGAATAATGACAGAGTGGACAGGGATGGTGTGTGTGTGTGTGTGTGTGTGTGTGTGTGTGTGTGTGTGTGTGTGTGTGTGTGTGTGTGTGTGTGTGTGTGCGTGCGTGCACAGGGTGGGAAAAAGTACTCAAATGTTTTACTTAAGTAAAAGTATACTGCAATGTAGATGTACTCTGTTAAAAGTGGAAGTCCCGTATTGAAAAGTGCCAAAGCATCAAAACATACATAAAGTACTAAAAGTAAAAATACATCTTTTGAAAACAGCCAATCTACAAGCTCACAATGTTTCGTAATAATAATCAAAATCTACAAAGTAAACAGTTTTCAAATAATTCTAGTGGAGTAAAAGTACAATATTTGCCACAGAGAGTAGAAGCAATAGTACTGAAAACTGGAAATACTCCAGTAAAGCAAAAGTACCTCAAAATTGTACAGTACTTGAGTAAATGTACATAGTTACTTCACACCACTGATGGTGTGTGTGTGTGTGTGTGTGTGTGTGTGTGTGTGTGTGTGTGTGTGTGTGTGTGTGTGTGTGTGTGTGTGCCGTGTGTGTGTGCACGTGCGTGCTTGCAGGGGGATATAGTTGAGAAATGGCCGGGATTGGAAGATGATTACAGGAGGCGTTTTCTCACGGAGGAAAACTAAATAAAAAAGAAGCTATGACTAAAACTATAATAAATAAAAATGTAGAGAATTTCGTCAAGAAATTAAAACTAGAAAAATAATTTGGTTGCGCTCCGGTCTGAAAATGGCAAAAAAATGCATTTTTAAAATAAACTGTAGATTTAGTCGACTAAAATCGTATGATATTTAGTCGACTGTAATTAGTAGACTAACACTGAAACATTTCAGATGACTAAAATGTAGCTAAAACTAAATCAAAATGTCATGTCAAAGTCAACACTGCTTTGAACTTAGCAGCAACGCAGGGATACAAAAAAATGTTTCATCCAGAAATGGAGAGAACAAAACTGTTAACCTTTCCTTTAGATTTCTGGCTACAACATTTTCATGATTATTTCACAATTAACATAATTCCAATATAATTACTCCATTCGTATCCTGCTAGACCCAAGTAAAACATGATCAAACTCTATTTAAAGTTTTGTACTTTTAACAACTTAACCGTCTTCCTGCCATTGCCGAAGCCCTTCGGCAATCAAAGCCTCAATTTGATAATACACCTTGCTGCCATTGCCGTAGCCCTTCGGCAATTATACTTTTATAGTGCATATGATCGATCGAGCCATAATGCTACTCACGTTAGCCGGTTAGCTAGCAGTGTTGTTAGCACTGCATTGGATCGTTCAGATTAGATCGCGGTCGCCATAAGAATCCATTCTATCCGTTTCTTTCAATCGCCTGTATCTCCTATTCCTTGTCCCAGATGGCATTTTTGGTCAAAACAGCGTTTCTTTGACGGCACAGAGCCGACGTTGTGGAGTGCTATATGTACCGGCATTGATTCGATTATGTAAACAAAGGTTGTCTTGGCAACGTAAAGCTGGCAGGGATAAGCTCACTTCCGGTTGAGGCAAAATGTGGCTTTTCAAAATAAGAGCTCAAATTAAAAAAATGCTGGCATGAATTAGGTCCTAATTTCTCAATAAATGGCAGCAGTAAAAGGGTTAAGCCATATATAATTGTTAAGACAAATAGTGAAATTAACCAATCTACAATTTAATTAAGTATTTTTCACGTATTTGCGCGCACACGCGCACACACACACACACACACACACACACACACACACACACACACACACACACAAAGAGAGAGAGAGAGAGAGAGAGAGGCGTAAGTCATGTGGTTTAATTTGGCAGGATGCAAACTATAGGCAAATGATGTGCGTGTGCACGTCGCGTGTGCATGTCGCGTGTGTGTGTGCATGTACTTACGTGTGTAGACGCAGCGCTGTTCAGAGGGGCGGCCGCTGTGAAAGGAGAGGGAGGGGCCAGCGAGGGCGTGGCCTGCTGTAACATCTCGGAGCAGACCGGTCCGCTCCCCAAAGACGGGCCGTCAACGCCAGCGAACACACCTGTGGGAGGAACAGGTATATGTATGACCCATTCTGACCTGAGATCAGATTAAAAAAAATGTCTTCTACATCCTGACAGTTTTCTGAAAAATCCATGTTTCTATGTCAGTCGTTCAAATAGCAGACCTACAAGCCCGCTATGAGCTTGTAGATCTGCTATTTTTCAATAGCTAAAGCATAGCATAATGCTAACACCAAAAGGGGTTCCCGCCCAAAATGGGATAATGTATAAAAATCTGTGACGCGGCCTGGGCCGTGGCTCAGTGGTCCAGGCACCTTGGCTGGTAATCCAGTCACAGTGTGCCGCGGGTTCGACTCCCGATCCCGACGGCCTTTACTGCATGTCTTCCCCACCCCCCCCCCCCCCCCATCTCTCTCCCCATTTCCTGTCAGCCTACTGTCTGTCCCTCCATAAAAAATATAAAATAGAGGGGAAAGCCACAAAATAAAAATAATAATAACAAAAATAAAATAATCTGTGACACATTGTGGTATCGATGCTTGTAGATCGGTCATTTTCAAATGGCTGAAATGTATATACCGGTAGTGCTGAAGTGGTTAATGTATGTTTTGTAATAATAATCAAAGTAACTACCGGTAGTAACAACAAGATAATAATAATAATATTAATAATCAAAGTGACTACCGGTAATAACAACAAGACCACAGTGACCGCCGTTGTGTCCTCACAGCGACGGCGGGATTTAAGTCCAAACTAATTGCTGGGTGTGACTGCACACCTGTTGGTTTATGGGGTGGGTGTGACTGCACACCTGTTGGTTTATGGGGCGGGTGTGACTGCACACCTGTTGGTTTATGGGGTGGGTGTGACTGCACACCTGTTGGTTTATGGGGTGGGTGTGACTGCACACCTGTTGGTTTATGGGGTGGGTGTGACTGCACACCTGTTGGTTTATGGGGTGGGTGTGACTGCACACCTGTTGGTTTATGGGGTGAGTGTGACTGCACACCTGTTGGTTTATGGGGTGGGTGTGACTGCACACCTGTTGGTTTATGGGGTGGGTGTGACTGCACACCTGTTGGTTTATGGGGTGGGTGTGACTGCACACCTGTTGGTTTATGGGGTGGGTGTGACTGCACACCTGTTGGTTTATGGGGTGAGTGTGACTGCACACCTGTTGGTTTATGGGGTGGGTGTGACTGCACACCTGTTGGTTTATGGGGTGAGTGTGACTGCACACCTGTTGGTTTATGGGGTGGGTGTGACTGCACACCTGTTGGTTTATGGGGTGGGTGTGACTGCACACCTGTTGGTTTATGGGGTGGGTGTGACTGCACACCTGTTGGTTTATGGGGTGGGTGTGACTGCACACCTGTTGGTTTATGGGTGGGTGTGACTGCACACCTGTTGGTTTATGGGGTGGGTGTGACTGCACACCTGTTGGTTTATGGGGTGGGTGTGACTGCACACCTGTTGGTTTATGGGGTGGGTGTGACTGCACACCTGTTGGTTTATGGGGTGGGTGTGACTGCACACCTGTTGCTTTATGGGGTGGGTGTGACTGCACACCTGTTGGTTTATGGGGTGGGTGTGACTGCACACCTGTTGGTTTATGGGGTGGGTGTGACTGCACACCTGTTGGTTTATGGGGTGGGTGTGACTGCACACCTGTTGGTTTATGGGGTGGGTGTGACTGCACACCTGTTGGTGCGTGGATCTAATCCGGGGGTCGTGAGGATACCGCAAGTTGATTTCAATGATAATATAACATTAACACATTTTGGACTGAGGTCGATTAAAAAAAGGCTTCTAAATCCTAACATTTTTCTGAAAATTATTTTTTTCTATGTCAGTGGTGCTCAACCTTTTTCATGTCAAGGACCCCCAGAATTATCTCTATTGGGCCACGGACCCCCCCCCCCCCCATCTCAAAATATGTAGTTCCAGGGACCCCCCAGAAGCTAATATTTTAGTCAAAAATGTTCGCTCTGAAATATATATTCAATGATTTGCTATTGATATATTGATTTAGCTATTGAAAAATAGCAGACCTACAAGCTCATAGCTATGTCATACCCATTGTGATATCAGAACAGAGCCAGCTCCATATATGGAGATCAGAGGCTTTTTGTGCTGGTTCTGGACAACTAGGCTATCCGACGGACTCGACGGCGGGCCCTGCACTCCCTGTGGGGGTGTGGAACGAGTGTGTCAAATTCTGTTTTCCAGCACAGGACGTGTGTCACTTCGTGAAGCATAAACGAGGCTTTAGGATTTAAAAGGCGCTTTTAGAATCATCCTCAGGTCTGTAAGGGTTAATGTAAACTCTGGTGGGGTAAAGTAGACCCTTCAAGCAGTTACCATTACTTTCAGAGTGTGCCGCCTGAGCTGTGTGTATGCAAGGTCACTTCAGTGAGATTGCGACTGTACTGTATATATTGTCAGGGCAGAGAGGGACACGTCAGAATTCTCCAGGATAGGCCAGCTCTCTGTCCTGTGCTTCGCGGGGCCCCCAAATCTGTGGACTGATAATGATCGAATCCGAATTCGTGACGTAACAGGTCGTATTTGCTTTCATATATGTCTTTGCTGTTCACATGTATATATCACATGACCATTCAATTTGGGATAATTGTGGGCAATCAATAAATGCCAGATCTTGTGAATCCATAATTTTAAGTGTACAGCCTGTTTATTGGACTATTAGATAACCCTCTCAACAGGATGGCGCATCAGCGTGGTGACCCCGACGTGATTGAAAGCGGTTATCTTGTCCAGCAGGTTGGGTCATTTTGACCAGTATTGTAGTCTAGACATGGCCCCATAGCTGGCTAGAAAGGGCCTTTAAAAAATGCATTTGGATGCAGATTTCTACCAGCTTGGGGCTGTGTGTAGGTCGGCTTATTAGTTTTATCTAAATGGGGAATCAATTTTAAGTGATAATGTTTGGATGTGATACCATTGTGAACACGCTATGCTCTGTTTGTTGCCAACTGTGTTGTGTTTGCATAAGTGAAATATCCTATACCCGCTGGTATAGCTCTGTTGATTTTGATGTTTTGCTGAAAAAATAATGGCGAAATGGAGGCTGCTTAGAGCTCGCTGTAAAAGTTGTTAATAATCATCATAGGCCTACGTGTGTGCGTGCGCGCACGGCGGAGCGGCTGCGTATGTATGTGTGTGTGTGTGGGGGGGGGAGCGATGGAAGCCTGTGTGCGTGCAGCGGGTGTGTGTAAGAGTGTGTGCGTGCGTGTGACTCGGTGCGTGCAATGTGTGTGTATGGGCAGTGGGGATGACGGTGCATGTGTGTGCTAGTGCAGTGTGTGTGCGTGGGTGCGTACCGTGCGTATGTGTGTGTGCGTGCGGGCAGTGTGTGTGTGTGCATGCGTATTTGGATGTGTGTGTGTGCTAGTGCAGTGTCGTGTCCCACACACCCTGCCATAGCGAGGCGCTTTTCTTATCAGTGTGTGTGTGTGTGTGTGTGCGTCGGTGCCGGAATGAGATGGGAACTGTGTTTGTTGTGTCTTCGCCTGGCGCCGGTTTCAAAAATATTGATAAATTGAAAAGTACACCAAGTCCTGCCACTCAGAGGAGGGATTTGCGACATTGAGTGGGTCAAAAAAAAATGCCAACCTGGGACATGCACAGTGGTGGAATAGGTGCTCAGTTATTTTGCTTAAGTGGAGGTACCAATACTGCAATTTAGAACTACTCCTTCACAAGTAAAAGTACGGAATTGAAAAAGTACTTGAGTAAAAGTGCAAAAGTATCGGCATCAAAGTTGTACTTAGGTACAGTACTTAAGTAGAGGTACTTGGTTACTTTCCACCACTGGACATGCACAAGTTGTCCCGTTATGTCAAATCATAAAATACAACCTCCCCAGTTTTTGGGGGACACAAATTACCCAGAGAGAGAGCAAATGGAGTCAGATAAGAAGTCAGTGAGGTGGGTAATGTTGTGTAAACGAAGGTTGTGTGAATACCCTCCCTAAAAACCCGGCTGGGAAAGAATTGTAGATTTCACCATTTAACACATTGACAGCTCCAGACGAGACCGTTTTCAAAGGGGAGCAAACATTTTTCCTTGGGAAACTGTAAGCGCCATGGTTACAAAAATATAATAGGAGTGTCATAATAATTATGAAAATTAATTGGAAAATAAGTACACAAGTTGGCCACATGGTGGCACTATAAAAGCCCATAATTTTGGTTGGATTTGATTTAATATTTATTGGTTTTATTTTGACTGACAAACATAGACCATGTTCCTCTTCTGACGACCAGTAGACAGATATGATGACCGGCTATTCCCTCTGCATTGGACAGTAGGAAACTGATAGTTACCTGACATGGACTGATTGCTCGCTTATCTTGACGTGTAGACCGGTGACATTTGACTTAATTGACTTTTATTTTTACTTTTAATAAAAAGGTTCATAACATTGGAGAGGAGAAGAATAATAATTCCGAAAAGTTAATTGAAAAATTGCACAAGGTGGCCACACGGTGGCCTGGTAACAGCCTATTTCATGTGTTTGTTTAATAATTATTGAACCGGGAGGCATAAATCATAATTTCCTTTTCTCAAGTGTTCCCTGGGCGCTTCCCCAGATAAGCCACGCCCACATGCATATTATATACTTTTTGCTGCTTGGAATTTTCTTTAAAAAAGACGCCTTGGTGCACTGTTGTGCGCTTCTAAAAAGGGGTTATAGGTGATTTAATAAATATATAAATATAAAAAAACCAATCAATCAATCAAGTGGTGCTGTGAAAATAATAATAATATCCACAATATTTTCAGTTTCTCACCTGGCCAGTGGGAAACTAGATAGAAAATAATAGTCATGATAATAGAATAAATAATAATAATATTATTAATAATTGCCGACCACCTATATAAGGGGTCTGGTGAATAGAGTTACTAGGTGGAGTTCACTGGGGAAACTGTGGTTCAAGGATGTAAACTTAGGGCTCCATGGTTGAACCTCAAGGTCCTGAGTGTCTAATGAAGGGAGATATCCGGATAAATGTATATTATGTAAAAAGTTATCTGTTTCTTAGACACAGAGGAGCCATTAGGCTATGTCCTGATCAGACAGAGAAGGGGTGAATTCAATAGGTCCTGATCAGACATTATTGTTAATTCCGAGATGCCAGGGAAGGCAAAAGCCAGGGGGCTAAGAGATCTGTTGCTTTATAAGCACAGAGATGGTGAATTCAATATGTCCTAATCAGACATTATTGTAGCACGAGGCTTGGGTGATATTGATTTTTTGATATCGGTATTATCAATTACCTTTTTTAGGTTGGCTGGAAATTCGGCGTCGGTGCCAGTCAATGCATGGGCACTGAGTTATTAGGCAAATTATAGTTGTTTATAGATATTGATTTCAAATATCGCGGCAAATGATAATATCGATACATCAACCAAGCCTAAGGGAAGGAAAAAGCCAGGGGGCTAAGAGATCTGTTGCTTAGGGCACAGAGATGTAAGGGAAGGAAAAAGCCAGGGGGCTAAGAGATCTGTTGCTTAGGGCACAGAGATGCCAGGGAAGGCAAAAGCCAGGGGGCTAAGAGATCTGTTGCTTAGGGCACAGATATGCCAGGGAGGGCAAAAGCCAGGGAAGGCTAGTCATGACAAAAGAGAAAATTAAGGATCCAGAAAAAGGGAAAAAAAATAATAAAATAACTGTACATTTTTGATTATGTTCTTCTGTAAACTTATTTGTATGTATATTAAAATGGTTGCAGGTGAATGAAGTGTAAAATATTCGCCACGCATATGCACGTGTGTGCACGCTCGTGCATGTGTGATGGTTTGTGTGATAGAGAATGTGTGAAGTTGACGTCACGTGATACCCAGTAGCGCTCAAGATACTAAAATTTGTAATTAAGTAAAAAATACTCCGGGGAGTAGAAATTCACTCTTCACAAAACAAAGATAGCCTTTCTGTCAATACTTTTTGCCATCTGGACTGTGCGCGTTTGTGCGCTTCTAAAAGAAGGGGGGAATAATGTTCTAATATTTGAGCGGTAGACAGGCCTTAAGCTTGATATCTGGGAAGAAATCAATTTACAAAACCATAAGCCCCAATAATATTCAATTTCACATGCAGTGGGTGGGGGGGGAGAGAAAGGTATCATAATAATCGAATAAATAAAGTCAAGTATAAAACATAATAGTACGTGAACTATGGGAGGGTTGGGTAGGGTCTGATTAAAATAATAATGACTGAATAAATTGCAAAGTGTAATTAGTGCAAGTAACACCAGAGTGAGTAAATAATAAAGTCCAGAATTCAAAAATATACTTAATAAAAGTACACCAGGAAGCGAATCAAATGGCCCCATGTAGAAGGGCCTTGCCCTGTTCAGTAATCAAACATACTCAAAGTAAAAGTAAGACTCATTGTGTAGAATGCCGAAGTGCAAAGGGAGAGTGTACATTTAAAAATGAGTGTAGGGACAAATAGCCAATCCACAAGCTTGAACGCCCAGTATAGTATATATATATAAGTCTAGGTATATTTGCAAAATAAGTAAAATAGTTCAAATTATGTAGTGGTGAAGTAATTGTGAAACAAGTGCATACTCAAACTATATAGAAACATCCCAAGATTGTACTTAATTGAGCTAAGGAAGTACGTGTTTACTTTCCACAAGGGAAATATAGTTTAGAGTCAAATTATGGGAAAGACAAATTGTGATTTTGTACAAACGCCGCATAGTAAAGTTGCAATCCAGCAACACCATAACTTAGAAGGGGACCAGGAAGGAGGGGGCATAGTCTAAAAATCAACAACACAGGTGGGAGGATATTTGATTTCATATGCATCAGCCTACTGTCGTATCTCCAGAGACAGTTGTACACTCTGTTCCACCAAAGAGACATTGTCGACTGCAGCAACCAGCCAGCACAAGACCACCACCGCTGCTCCAGAGTTGGGGGGGGGGGGCACTTGCTGAGAGACATTGAATTGACCGTGCTGCACTGGGTTAAGCACATGGGCCAGACACACGCAGCCACCAGACTGCTATGCCACCTGCTATGGAGAAAAAGAACTGTTCCGAGTGCTGGGGAGTCACTCACAGAGACACTGACCACACTGCTCAAGGTCATGGGCCAGGGGTGCGTTGCCTGCACCACTCTGCCCAAGTAGAGGCCCAAAGCCATTTAAAATCAAATATTGGACCTGCCACAGTTGTACACATGGGCCGAGCATGAGTGTGGATTTACACACTCTCATGACAAATTATAAATGCGCGATTGCGTAGGGTTGGGCGCCGTTGGTACAAAAACACAATACTAAAGACAACTAAATCAAGTGGATTAAATGTAGGTGTCATCAATGACTTCAACATAACTCCAAAGTGTCCAATACTTAAGTGATAGAAGAAACTGGAAATCAAATAAGGCTAAATATTAACCCTTAGAAGAGCAATCACGGGAAAACCCGTGAAGTAATAGCGTTCCGTAAATGGGCAATCACTGGAAAACCCGTGATTCTGTTTCTTGATTAATATCGATATATTAATAACCTCCGCATCGCTGTGTGAAGTCCCTTTGTTGAAATTCCAACTGCAATACCCAGAAATCCCGTGTCACGTAACACGCGCGCACATCTTGGCTATAAAACGTGCCCGCCCCCTGGGGATCTGCATGCCTGGCCTGCATGGGGAGCAAGCCAGCTGCTTGCGGGCTTTCTGAGTTCGCTCTTCCCGGCCTGGCTCGAGCGATGACACCGTACTACGATCTGGACGGGTGACCAGATTTTTCTATGGTAAGAATCTTATTGTCTGAAACATTATATGCTATATCTATTCAGTGTGTATTATAGTTTCTAATCCCTGTTTGCCGCGCCGCTGGGGTAAGGCAGGCCGCTGAGCTAATGTGTTTTTTTTTCTTTGCCGAGCCTCTGGAGCGTAGCTAGCGTTACAGGCTGCGGCCTGCGCTCCAGAAGCTCTGCAAAGTTAAAAAAACAAACACTGCACAAATGGTTACATACATACGTGATACTAATTATACAATCATCCATTTGTAGCGACGACTCGGCACAATAAAATCATTTGATCGCTAGCAGTCATCGGAGAATATATAAGGGTCGGTATTAGCCCAAACCGACCATGTAGCTGCTAATTAGTTAGCATTACTATTAGCTATTTGTAGCATCGGCCCACGGCAGCACAATAAATGTATTTGATCGCCGGGTAAAAAACACCATGTAATGGACATATATAGTAGCGAGCACTGACTACAGCTAAATGTGTCTTTATTTGTATATACATCAGGCGAGCCGCGAGGACGACCGAGGACCATGATGATGATGATGATGCTGATGATGACGATGAAGAAGAAAAAGACTTCTCCGACACTGAACCAGATACATTAATTCATTTCAGGGGGCAGTTGTGTTTTCTATTTAGCCTACACAGTACACACCGTCAAGAACTGGACTGCAGTGGTTTGGGGACACTGGGGGAGGCGTAACTGTTTTGTATGTAGAATGAATAGTTTATTTCGATCTTTTGAGAGGGAGACATTACACAAAAACAGTTTACTTTTTCTTTTGTGATCGAAAAGGCATAGGCAGAAGCTTAAAGCTTATTAGTGCCTATCCTTATCTCAACGTATTCCAAAATACTGTTGAAGATATGCATAACAATCAACATATAAACAAAACAAACAAATGACATTTATAGAAGAATAGAAAATTAAACAAACAAAAAACAACAGACAACGAGAAAAAACAAAACAAGGAGTGGAAAAAAGACAAACAGACAACGCTACAATGTTATACCTTAGTCCAACACTATACATGGCATAAACAAGGCTCAGCTCCCCGCTCATTCCAGGTTATATCTATGCAATAATTCCTGTTTGAGCCTCTTTTTAAATTGTTTTAGGCTGTAGGCCTATTTATTTTCTGTAATATATGTATTATAATTTTATTATGTTGGTAGTCAGAATAAATAAAAATGCACTATTTCAATCCGAGATACATGTCATTTTTTTACACTATTCTGAGGTTTATGTTCTGACTAAGCGAGTTTCAACTGTGATTTACTCTGTAACGGTAGATGGTAAGAACCCAATTTTTTTTTTATATAATACAGTAAACATTCAAGTCTACATTTCTATACATATCATAGGCACCAAGTCCGGAAAACTATGTCATTGGATGTGTTTTTTATCAAAACTGTGTTTCTTCATAACAGGTTTTTGAGATACATGAATGAATAGACTAGGGTACTGGTAAGACTATGTAAACATATTATATATCGAAATCTTCGTTAAAATGTCAAGTTTCATGAAAGAATAACAGTGAGTTTCTATCTTGTTCCAGTAGGGGGCAGTAGGCGGTTTTATTTGGGTTGGTCAGTTTGGTAATGACTGACCATGCTATTTATAGATGGCAAAATATCTACAGTGGTACATGTGGGAAACTTTTTATTTTTTTATTATTGAACTAGACAAATCACCCTTTAAAATGAGATATGTCATAGGTATGGGCTCCCTGTAGAAAAAAAGCTGTTACCAAAATAAACCTTAAAATGATTGTATCTTTTTTCCATGTGCTAAAAAGCACTTTTGAAAAAAGCGCATTTTTTTTAAATGGCTTCCAACACAAAAACTATACATTGTATCAACTCAATTCATTTTTTTCCTGGAAGAAAACTTGTCAAGCTTTCTCTGAAGGTCTTTTATTGTCACAGAGTCACAACAGAGAATTTTCAATAAATCATTCAAAAACGCATATTTCCCATAGAGAAAAGCAATAACAACATGGGATTTGACTTGAACACTTCAGAGGGTTAAGAAAAAAACAAATGTTACGTGGGTCTACATTCACTTTGAGTAATCATTTCATATAATAGTCATTAATTGGAACAATTGGAAAGGACTATAGGCTTAGACGGTCATACACTCGCACCCTAGGGGATAGTTTTCTCGTTTATGCTAATCTGACATAATAAGTAACTGCACAGGAAAGTCATATATATATATATACTAAATGGAGTGAATAAAATTGAAAATAATTAAAATCATTTGGAAAAACTAAAGCTTTGTCGGGCTTGTGCCTTCAAGGGGCCGACCATTTGTTTTGGATCAGATATGAGAGAGGTTCAGGAATTTTGGAACAGGGCCACAATTCGGGTAACATTATAGTGCACTCCGCAGCACGTAATAAACATATGTTTACCCCCACTTCGACTAGGTTTGAGCGTGGTCACGCTTCAATGATTGACCAGGGGGGGGCAAGTATTTTTTCCTAAAGGGCCAAATGAGATATAGAACTCCAAAAAGGGGGCAGGGCCAAAAGGTTTAACTTAAATATAAATCTTAGTGGTCTTTGAAAAAATAGCTCAAATTGACCAAGTAAGTACAGTACTACAAATTTAAGTAAGTTTACCTTAATGTAAGTAAGATGTAAAGTAAAATGTGTCATTATTCAGTGTCTATGGGGAACTTTGTGGAGTTCCAGGCAAAATACAAACAGGGAGCAGATCTATAGAAGATGCACCAAATAACGATCCCAAAGCAGTGTCCCAAAAGTGTCCACGGACACCTTAAGCAGGGTCCCCATGATATTAATGTATGAGGAAATAATGCAAAATTTCATTAATAGGCCTCATGTTGGTATGGTTGTCGTGTAATTAGATAAATGGAGTCATAAGTAGCCTAAAGTAGGAGTCAATGAGATATTATATCAAGAGATATGTGTTATTATAGTTAAACTCTGGCAGATCAATGTTATGTCTTTTTTATCTTTTATTGACCATCTTTCTCCTGGGTCTTCTGCAGTGCGCTCTAAACTGTGTAAATGCGTGCAGGGGGGAACATCTGTTCCTCTAGGTACCCTCCCTCCATAAAAAGTGCATTTTTGCGGAACGCTCAGGAGAAATATAAATATCTTTAATTATTCTTAGTTTCTCCTTCGTCGATCTCCCTAGGCCCTCCCTCCATCTTGGTTATGTGTAAATGCGCCATGGGGAGAACGCTCAGGAGAAATATGAATATATATATATTTTGTTTCTTTAGATACTTTTCTCTGCCTTTCATCTGCCCTCCCTCCATCTTGGAAATGTGTAAATGCGCAGGTGTTAGAACCAGTTTGAAGTGTTTGACTTATTTGGATATTGTGGCACTGAGATAGCAGAGTTTAAGTGAAAACATGTAGGTTATTGCATAAAAAGGTTCTTGTAACAATGGAGCTGAACCATTTTGGGAAAAAATTCTGTACTGTAATGCTGTTCCTGGTGTCTTGAATGTCAATCATGTTGTCAATGGAATAGGGAGTCTTGACTAGCCGCGTCTAGCGGTCAGTACTGATCCGATGCTTTGACACGGGTTTTCACTACAGTACAGTCGGAAGTTTGTTTTAGAGAGCTCCTTTCTCTATGGTTTAATTAGATTAGGTGTAGGCTACTTCTAATATATGACACCGGTGAACCATAAAATTGTGTACAAAGCCGCAGGAGGGAGAGAGAGCAGCATGGACTTCCATACTAGTAGCAACTGTTGGAGTGTTTGTGTATGGTATGAATGCACGTTGGGCCATTATAAGGCCATGTCAAAAGGCCATGTCAACGCAGCAGCATGTAGAGCGGCTATTTTCGGGGGAAAAAGTTCCCTCTGGGAATCCAAATTACAAATATGATTCATTTCAAGTGACCTTTCCCAAAGAACGGAGAATAATTGAATACAAATGGAAACAGTTGGGGTTGACTACAACAAATATATTTAAGGGTCTGCTGCAGACCAAGCGGGGAAAATTAGGTTGAAGGTTCAATATCAAATCAAGTTGAAATTAAAATGAAAACACAGAGCGCAAAAACACGGGGTCAATATAAATTGGTGCAGTTACGAAATTAGGAATATAGAGTATGTAGCACAATAAAAATAGTGAACAAAAAATCAAATACTGAAAATAAGCGTTCTTTCAATATTATCTCCCCAAGAGAGGTGGGTAAACTTGAGTGAGTTCTAGGAGGGTCATTCTGGCCTGGTATGTGTCAAGGAGGGACTGAGAGCATGCGAGAGGCTCATGTCTTTGAATAATTGGTTTGCAATGTCTGGGTTAAATAACCAAGCCCCCCAACAGATGGAATAATTGCCAAAATGTATAATCAAAAGTAACTAACTATTTGTCCCACAGGAGGTGTCCAGGAGGGAGTTCTGAAAGACTTAAATGTCAATAATATGTTTTAATGTGTCAATAATATGTCACATGAAGGAGGGGAGAGAATAACCCTGAGAGTAACCCTAATCCTATAAATTCCCTAATAAATTCTCTACAGGATCAGGGGGACGTCAATGTCTGAAGGTGTAATAGCAGGGGGTACACTCACATACAAGGTCAGGATGCAACACAGACCCAGACTTTCCAGACTTTCCAAATTTTACTTAAGTGGACTACAGACCAAAATTAAGACCCTCATGGACAACAAGGTGTCAAGTTCATATCCAGGAGGGACACCTGGTTGGATTCAACAAATCATTGGGTAGGATGACCGAACCGTGACCGAGCCGTGACCTATTCCGTTTTATTGTCACTGAATAAATGTATCTGTGATTCTGTGTATGTCAATCAAACCGAAGGCGACCTAAATAACTAACTTACTAACATATGCAAAAAACCCAATCACATAACCTCCTTGAATGATTATACGTGCCGGCAAAAAGAATGTTGTGTGCTTCTGTTATCTTGCTGTTGTCCTTGTTGTGGTTCCTCTACAGTTGTCAACAAAACTGTAAGTATGAAAACAAAAACACAGCTACACCCAGTGTTGAACTTCAAATATGTAAATATGAGACACACCAGGAGTTCTAGAACCTTATGTTTAAAAATATATATATGTATTGTCGATGAAGGGGGGAGGGGAACTGTTTTGCGAGCTTTTGCTTCCATAAACAGGTCAGTCAGAGAGTACCCAGGCGGGGTTCATATACCCAAGCACCAAGGATTCCATCACAACTTCCACCTGGATAGGCTTGCAGGCTCGCAGACGCTGCGGGACGCTGCGGGACAAGGAGCAGTGCACCATCAGCTCGTGCCACCGCCCCTGGAGCAGAGACGGCCCTGTCTCTGGTTCGAATGGGGGATACGAGTTTGGTCCTAAAATCACCTGATGGGAAGTGCGAACTGCCCTGTCACCTTGTGCCTTGCATACCGGAGCCTAAGCAGTTCAAGGCCTATACGTCGGGTTGCGACTCGCGATAACAATTACCCACTGGACAACAGGATGGATGGGCAAATAAACAATTGCCCATCCCTCCCCCGCGCGAGAACTCTGCCCCCCAAGGGCATCCCGGAGTACAATTTTTGTCAACATGTTTTCAGTGTGCAGGACATGGAACAATGCCGAATGGTAGGAACAAAATGAACGTTCCTAGTGGTTGGTTTCCCCAAAAAAGGAGTGGTTTTACTATTTTACAGGTTTCCACACGCATACTAACTTGGTTTTCCTCACCACCAGTGTCCACCTGCACGATGCCTCAAAATGATGTCTGACAATAAGTAAAATACTACAAGAAGTTTGATATGTACAATGTGATTTATGGTTGATTTGATTTCCGCATCCGCGACGCAATGTACTTCTATTCATATGATTGACCTGACTATTAATTGTCATTCTTTTTTATTTTTCATCTTTTGGAATTCAATGTCTGTGTACCACTAACCCCTGAATGCAGTGTTCTACCGTCCCTGAATTGGTGTGCCCCTCGAACGTCTGTATGATATCTGGTAATTGATTACTCATTACCAAGGAGGGCTGGTGGGGTAAAGTAGACCCTTCAAGCAGTTACCATTACTTTCAGAGTGTGCCGCCTGAGCTGTGTGTATGCAAGGTCACTTCAGTGAGATTGCGACTGTACTGTATATATTGTCAGGGCAGAGAGGGACACGTCAGAATTCTCCAGGATAGGCCAGCTCTCTGTCCTGTGCTTCGCGGGGCCCCCAAATCTGTGGACTGATAATGATCGAATCCGAATTCGTGACGTAACAGGTCGTATTTGCTTTCATATATGTCTTTGCTGTTCACATGTATATATCACATGACCATTCAATTTGGGATAATTGTGGGCAATCAATAAATGCCAGATCTTGTGAATCCATAATTTTAAGTGTACAGCCTGTTTATTGGACTATTAGATAACCCTCTCAACAGGATGGCGCATCAACTCACATACACACTTATTTTAAACTTTAAACATTCACACACACACACACACACACACACACACAGTCATTTTCCTCTCTCTCTCAAACTCCTCCTCCCTCTCTCTCTTCTCCCCAGGGGAGAGGGGGGATAAGCCCTGGGCCTGCCCCCCCCTCTCTGACCCAGCGAGAGGAGGGGGAACCGAGGGGGCCCCTCGGCTCCACAAAGGACTGAATGGCTCGGGGGGGCAGCGCACATTCACTACAGGAACAAGAGTGCTTTGTGCCAGGCCGGGGGGGGGGGGGGGGGGGAGGGGGGGTATGGAGAGAGAGAGATATAGAGAGAAGAGAGAATGCACATGCATCCATACACGTACACACACACCATGAGCCCTTATACAATTTATATTACTTTGTATTAATAATATGCAACATTTACTTTTTGTTGCATGTGCTAAATTTACATACGATGGTAGAAAGAGATAGAAAACCGATGACACAGAGAGAGAGAGAGAGAGAGAGAGAGAGAGAGAGAGAGAGAGAGAGAGAGAGAGAGACAGAGAGACAGAGAGACAGAGACAGAGAGACAGACAGAGAGAGAGACAGAGACAGAGACAGAGACAGAGACAGAGAGAGAGAGAGAGACAGAGACAGAGACAGAGTGACAGAGAGAGAGACAGAGACAGAGAGACAGAGAGAGAGACAGAGAGAGAGACAGAGACAGAGACAGAGACAGAGACAGACAGAGACAGAGACAGAGAGAGACAGAGACAGAGAGAGACAGAGACAGAGACAGAGACAGAGAGAGAGAGACAGAGACAGAGACAGAGACAGAGACAGAGACAGAGAGAGAGAGAGAGAGAGAGAGAGAGAGAGAGAGAGAGAGAGAGAGAGAGAGAGAGAGAGAGAGAGAGAGAGAGAGAAGAGATGGGGGGGATGGACATGTAGCAAAGGTCTCCTCCAGGGCAGGAATCGAACCAGGTACTTTGTGGTCATCTTCAGTGTTGTGTGTTCAGTGTGCTCAAATAAACTGAAAGTCCAAACTTGTCCATTGAGTTCACAAACCGAGATATTTATTAGCTGATCTGTCACCTCAGCACACAATAAATACTTACATAAATAAACTGTTCAGGATACATGACTACAGCTCAAAGAAACACAGTTGAGAAACATTGTGCCTCTGCCAATCAGCAACACCTGCTGCTTGATTAGGGCCCATTAAATACTCAAGCAACCTGGGTCTAGCCCACGCCCTGTGGCGACATCATCAGTACTACAATACTACTAGACATCATATGGCTCTTACAAGTGTCATGCCTCAACACTTCATTTGATACCCCCACAGAACCAACAATCCATCCATCCATCTTCAACCGCTTATCCGTAGTCGGGTCGCGGGGGCAACTGCTCCACCAGAGTGCTCCACACTTCCCTCTCCAGAGCCACATTAGTGACGTCCTCCTGGGGGGATCCCGAGACGCTCCAAGGCCAGTGAGTCGATGTGTTTCCTCCAACTGCGCCTTGGTCTGCCCCGGGGTCTCCTCCCAGTGGGACATGCGTCGAGGACCTCCCTAGGGAGGCGCTCGAGAGGCATCCTATAACCAGATGCCCGAACCACCTCAGCTGACTCCTTTCCAGGCGAAGGAGCAGCGGTTCTACTCCGAGTCTCTCTCGTGTGACTGAACTTCTCACCCTATCTCTAAGGGAGATGCCAGCCACCCGTCGAAGAAAACTCATTTCGTCCACTTGTATTCCCGACCTTATTCTTTCGGTCATGACCCACACTTCATGACCATAGGTGAGAGTAGGAACGAAGATTGCTCGGTAGACAGAGAGCCTTCTGGCTCAACTCTCTTTTCGTCACAACAGTGCGGTACAGCGATACCGCAATACCGGCCCTGCCGCTCCGATTCTCCGGCTGATCTCCTTCTCCGTCCTCCCCTCACTTGTGATACACCCCCAGAACCAACATTGTAACCCGCTAATGCCTGAGGCCCGCTTTGTCTCCCCGAAAAAGACTCATCACAGAATTGAGTTCATGCCCAGTGGTAAAGTTTAGGCCACACATGGGAGGTCTAAAGTAGAACAGCACTACAAGGGGAGATATGACCGATATATTATATTTTACATATTGTTGTCGGAGGTGGAAACCTTGCATGTCCAAAACCCTTCCCTTTTCTATTATTTCATCAATTATTTAAAATAGTGAAAATTGTGAGGATTGCGCTGGTGTGCTTGTAGATCTGATAGTTTCACTACTCTTGTGCGACAGTGAAATATGGAGATAAAAGGTCTCTAAACGATGCTGTATATTATATTCCTTTTGTTGACATAGATTGTTTTGAGATATAAATGTAGATTATTGTGTAGTTTAGTATATAAACTCCCCTATTTCAGGTGAAAAGAAGCATGAGGTCAGTCCGCTGTCGAGTGGCGCGCTACGAGCTTGTAGGTGTGCTATTTTAGAAAAATCGAAGAACGACTGACATAGAAACATAGCTTTTTCAGAAAACTGTCAGGATGTAGAAGACATTTTAGAATCTGATCTCAGGTCAGAAAGGGTTCAAATCTGTACTGCAATCAGTAACTGAATCAGGGACTGGGACAGTGTCACATTTTAATGGAGCTCCAGTCATTATTTTCCCGCCCAAAATAGGTTCTAATTGGCTCCCATTAGCGACAGCATCCTTGCAGCAGTGCACTTATAGCAGTGCACTTATAACGGGTGAGAATTCACCCATAATTGTGAAGGACACTTTCAGAAGAATAATCTTTGTGAAGAAATAATGGACGTGAAGTGAACAAATAAAAATAATTAATAATCATTATTATACTATACGACAGAAAGGCACGGTTCTTTCTCGTCGGTGTCTGATGGAGACCGATTCAGAGTTTATAGACGATGCACAGAAGAGGTTTTTCCTTCGAACCTTTGTTCTGTATTCCCTCTCACCTCCAGATCTAGACATCCTGAGGTCTACCGCAGTATCAAGGGCAAGACCACCAGATCTGTGAACAGCTTCCACCCAGCTACCATCGACTGTTGGAACACACTGAAGCACTTTCCTTCCATGGGCTGTTTTTCCTAATATATGCTGGATGTGTGGTTTTTTTGGTCCCCTATATATGCAGACAGACCTTTCATTGAGTTTAGCTGTTTTACAAACTACCTTCTCTTGTGAACACGTCAATGCATTGCTGCTTTTTGCATCTAACCTCACGTACATACATACCTGCTGCTTTTTTATATTACGGGTGCGTTCGGATGTAGTGCTCTGAGCGCACTGTGCAATACAAACAAATATGTTAGTGTGCACATATCCGAACGCACCCTGTAGTATACAGACTTATAAAGTATGTAAAAAATATACATACATACATACATGCATGCATACATGCATGGACCGGATGTTGTTGTGAATGTGTGTGTAGCAGCTAACAATAGCCACACCACTCTAAAGGCAATCGACAACAATGGGAGGTAAGAATAAATCTATCGCGACTGGACAGCGGAGGGCCGTCTAACACGGGATGTTTTATTTCATAATTAGACGGGATGATTTAGATTTATTAACGTTAACGTTAAGTTATTAACGTTTTAAGATTTTCGTTGTCGTCGGCTAAACAGGGGAGGGAGAATTTCGACGACGTCTCACTGTTGCGCAACATTGAGAATTGCACAACAGGCGCTTCTAGGCTGTGGAGCCATGCGGTCCGTTTTCATATCAATAATGTCTTTTGGATCAAACTTCGTCTTGGGCGTCGGGCGTTACTAATAGAAAGGACAAAGAACTTTCGTCCTGGGTGATGGGGGTGTCGACATAAATCTTCTCTGCTGGGGGTCCCTGGCTGGCACAAAGCAATTTTAGAAAGGGGAGGGGGGAGGGGGGGGGGGGGGGGTAAGCGGGCGCCAAATACATTACGTATCAGGGGTCCTTAACACGTAAACGCTTGAGAACCACAACTGGACAAAAATAACTACCGGGTACATTGGATCCACTGGAACACACGCTAACCTTCCCCCCCCCCCCCCCCCCCAAAAAAAGTAATAGTTTTGGATATACAAGGTTTCCACCCGACAGCGACACCCCACCCCCCCCAACCCCACCCCCTCCCTGTCCCATATATGACCCCCCTGCTATCAAACATTAACCTGGCCCAAAACTCACCCCCTGCCTGCACCCCCCACCCACCCGCTCACCCACGTACACACATCTATCAGGTTAACTATCCAGCCGTCAGCCTCCCATCACTGCCCTGCATTAACCCTAGGCTAAATATTTACAGTAAGGAGATGATAACAAGGGCACACACACACACACACACAGTCACACACACAAACACACACAGTCACATTTAAACACACGCACAATGCATATAGACACAAAATCACAGACACTCTTGCATAGAGGTCTACATATCGTTGCTGTCGGGCAGAAACCTCTTATCTCCCCATATTCTAACTTTTTGTGGGATACTACAGCAGATCTGCAAGCCCTACTTGATCATACTACAGCAGATCTGCAAGCCCTACTTGATCATGCTACAGCAGATCTGCAAGCTGGAAACTTGTCTCGAGCTTGTAGATCTGCTACTTTTGCCGTTTTTGAATTTTGAATCCTGAAAAGCAACAGTTTTGGACATGAGGTTTCCACGTGACACAGCCGATGTGCTACACTAGTGTTGCATTCACACATAGTGACGTTGAGGCACAGCGGCCGGCGGGGAAGATATACCCATTTTGACCTGAGATCAGATCTAAAAATGTCTTCTACATCCTGACAGTTTTCTTGAAAAAGCTATGTTTCTATATCAGTGGTTCTTCGATTTTTCTAAAATAGCAGACCTACTACTACTTGTAGATCTACTATTTTTCAATAGCTAAAGCATAACTTAATGCTAACACCAAAAGGGGTTCCCGCCCCAAAATGGATTAAAACAATCCAGCATGCAGCTTTGCATCTGGAAGTTGAACCCAGATCAGCTTCAATATGTAGCTTAGTTTGTAGCTTTCGCAGCAGCTACAAAGGGTAGCTTGGATGCATCTTCTTTACATCGCTGGCTTCCATTGACAATGAATGGTAGACTGCATCGTTGCATCTGCCACGCGAGATTAGTCATTGCATTGCAGTCATTAGTCAACCGTTATAATAATGTAATTTCAACTGGCATGAGGATGATTAGCTAGACAATGACAACATTTTCATATACGAGTTAACCATTAACTGAAACCAACACTGAATGTCTTTGCCGACCCGACCATGGTAAGGTTCTGCTTTGCAATGCAAAGTGAGCTTAAAACAATACAAAAGTGCGGGGCTAAATTGATCTATTAACGGCATAGCGTGAATCATTTTGTGGAGGGTATAGTCTGCAAGAGTTTTAGAGTAAAAACAATGTCCTGCCCATTACCCTCGTCATCATATATATATATATATATATATATATATATATATATATATATATATATATATGATGACATATATATATATATATATATATAGCCAGTCAAATAATGGACCCGTTATCCGTTGGTATCACCACTCGCTATGTTTGACTTAACCCATTCTGACCTGAGATCAGATTCTAAAAATGTCTTCTACATCCTGACAGTTTTATGAAAAAGCTGTTTCTATGTCAGTCGTTCTTCGATCTTTCAAAAATAGCTAAAGTATAACACCAAAAGGGGTTCCCACCCAAAATGGGTTTAAATTTCATCCAACACTGCATGTGATGTGGTGGTGCGTGGAGTTATATCATTTCGTTATATCAACAAGGACAGCATGATAAAAAAATGATTAGCCTGATGACCGTCTTGATCCGAGGCTATGTCTGTATTAGAAATGATATAAATGATATAAATTTAACTGCAGTGAAACTTGCAGAGTGACGCATTACCTCTCCTGGATTACATTTTGCACTTGAATGTTGACATTATAATCCCTTGGTGTTTCATTAGCGTGAGCGTGACGGAAATAGGCTGCAGCTCGTATAGTGATGAATACCACACGTGAAATGCTACGATAAGGATGCAAGGATTCGGCCGTGATGTCACTGCTATGCAACACGGAAGTGGCACAGCAGCAGAAAGAACGCCATGATGAAGGATTCGTCAGAATCGTCAGTGACGTGACATCACTGGTGATTCCTTGAACGTGACAGACTTAACTTGTCTCCGCGGTTGAGAAGCACCCAGCTGCGGTATATTGCTACTGTTTATAACATCCTGCAGTGCACTTATAGTAGAACACCGCCCGCATTTAGTAAAGTACAGTACCACCCGTACCCCGTACCCGTGAACTTATAACAGTATATATTTACATTTAGTAAAGTACAGTACCACCCGTACCCCGTACTCGTGAACTTATAACAGTATATATTTACATTTAGTAAAGTACAGTACCACCCGTACCCCGTACCCGTGAACTTATAACAGTATATATTTACATTTAGTAAAGTACAGTACCACCCGTACCCCGTACTCGTGAACTTATAACAGTATATATTTACATTTAGTAAAGTACAGTACCACCCGTACCCCGTACCCGTGAACTTATAACAGTATATATTTACATTTAGTAAGGTACAGTACCACCCGTACCCCGTACCCCGTACCCGTGAACTTATAACAGTATATATTTACATTTAGTAAAGTACAGTACCACCCGTACCCCGTACCCGTGAACTTATAACAGTATATATTTACATTTAGTAAAGTACAGTACCACCCGTACCCCGTACCCCGTACCCGTGAACTTATAACAGTATATATTTACATTTAGTAAAGTACAGTACCACCCGTACCCCGTACCCGTGAACTTATAACAGTATATATTTACATTTAGTAAAGTACAGTACCACCCGTACCCCGTACCCCGTACCCGTGAACTTATAACAGTATATATTTACATTTAGTAAAGTACAGTACCACCCGTACCCCGTACCCGTGAACTTATAACAGTATATATTTACATTTAGTAAAGTACAGTACCACCCGTACCCCGTACCCGTGAACTTATAACAGTATATATTTACATTTAGTAAAGTACAGTACCACCCGTACCCCGTACCCGTGAACTTATAACAGTATCTATATTAACAAGTATTATATTAACACACCGGTATATATACAGTGTACACAAACCGTATATCTAGGTGTGCCCCCAGATTTTTAGGCTATGAAAAGTGTGCCCTGGGACAAAAAAGGTTGAGTTAAGCGGTGCCCAAAAGGTAGATCACGATCTCGGCCAGCGGCAATAGTGCTCCCCGACAGCATAATCGGAGCAAATACCGGGCAGGGTGTATGAGCCATAACGTGTTGACTACACTACACTACACTAATAAGGACACATAATAATAACTAATAACCCATCCGTTACTACATGTGGAGTCAACTCCCGCAATTTCCTTCTTCCCATAGTGCGCGGCAAAGTAACTCTGGGATGAGCGAAATTCTAGTATATTTACATTTAGTAAAGTACAGTACCACCCGTACCCCGTACCCGTGAACTTATAACATTTAGTAAAGTACAGTACCACCCGTACCCGTGAACTTATAACAGTATATATTTCCAGCCGGACACCCGGCCCGTTGCAGGACTCTGACACAAGTGTCCAAAATAGCCGATCTGCTATATTTAATAATATACATCGGATCTACAGGTTATTTCCCCCCCCCCCCCCCCCCATTTCCTGAAAAGTAACAGTTTTGGGACTTTTCTTTTGGGAGGTTTTCACATGACGGGCAACGATATGGAATGACAGCATAAATGGCAGTAATTTATGGACAGAGGGGAGACGTGTGTGTGTGTGTGTGTGTGTGTGTGTGTGTGTGTGTGTGTGTGTGTGTGTGTTTGAAGGGGGGGGTGACTCCAAAGCATAAAGGCAGTTGCCAAGCAACTGATCACAGATGAAGAGACCACTTCAATATGTGTGGGTGTGTGTGGGTGTGTGTGTGTGTGTGTGTGTGTGTGTGTGTGTGTGTGTGTGTGTGTGTGTGTGTGTGTGTGTGTGTGTGTGCTTGCGCATGCGTGCCAGGGACGGATTAAGACTTGCAGGGGCCCCTGGGCCAAAAAGGTTTGCAAATAGGTGCGTATGTGTGTGGGCGTTTGTGTGTGTGTGTGTGTGTGTGTGTGTGTGTGTGTGTGTGTGTGTGTGTGTGTGTGCGCGTATGTGTGTGTGTGTGTGTGTGTGTGTGCAGCGCACGGCTCACCTGTCCCCGTGCTCACGCCTCCGTGCCCTTGAAGGCTCCCGTTCCTGAGGAGCGACGGAGACTTCTGCACGCCCATGCCCGCTCCGCCCACAGCGCCCAGCGCCCGCTCACCGCCTAAAGACATACACACATAGATTGTCACATAAATAAATACATTTAATTATTCATTTATAATGTTTTTCTTTGCATATTTCTTTATTCTTGCATTTCTTTATTTATCATTTAACGTATTCATTATTATTTTTAATTTTTTATACATATGGCAGTTTTAGCTAGGGCTTTAACCCATTCAGGCCTAAGGCCGATTCTAAAAACGCCTCTAAATCCTGACCTAAGGTTTCTGAAAAACTTCAAATATTGATATAGCAGAATCAAAATTTTTACATTTTTGAATACTGTACATACTGTACAGAACCCAAATATGGGTTCCCGGCCTGAGGGGGTAAGGTACAAATAGGGAACCCCGCCCAGAATGGGTTAAGCAACTAGTCGACTATTCAACTAGTCGACTAGTAAATCAAACAAGTCGACCTTGTTGGTACTAAAAAAAAAAAAAAAAAAAAAAAAAAAAATTGTAGGCCTCACGATCAGCTAGAATGCTATTTTATAGTCACCAATGTAATTGAATGTTTACCTAATAGGTAAACAACTACTCGACTAGTCGACTAGTAAACTAGGCAACTAGTCGACTAGTAAAACATTAAGATTGTCACATAAATAAATACATTTATAATATTTCTTTGCATATTTCTTTATTCTTGCATTTCTTTATTTAACATTTAAACAACTACTCAACTAGTAAAACTCCCCAGAAGTGAAAGCTTTAGTTACCTCCTGCGGTGGAGACGACGGGGACCGAGCCGGGCCGTCCGGAAAGGGCCGGCGACGACGACGACAAGGGCGACGACGACAGGGCGACGGAAGACGAGGGGGCGGTGGCCATGGCGGCGCCGCCCCCCGCCATGATCCCCCTCGCCCCCTCCACCGCCTCGGAGGAGGAGGGGGCGAGGAGCATGGCGGGCGCCGGGGGCTCGGGCGCCGGCTTGATGTCCGTGGCGTAGCCGCACGGCCCGTGCTTGTTCCGCCAGTTGCCCTTCTTCTTCTTCTTGGCGCCGTCGTCTCCTCCTCCTCCTCCTCCCACCGCCATCCCCCCACCACCGGGCCCCCCCGAGGACATGGTGGGCGGGGCCTGCCTCTTGTAGCCGGTGGCCGGCCCCACCAGGCTGGGAGGGGCCTCGCTCCCCGCGTGACTGTGGGAGTTCTCGTACAGCTTCCCGCCCACTGCAGCAAACAGTGGCACGCACACACGCAGACACACACACACACACAGCATATTAGAACAGCTATTGCCCAAATTCATATTTTTATATGAATTTGGCTGAGGACCCCCATCTGAAAACGTTTGGTGCCAGGGGGGGTCCCCAAGAGAATTGTGCTGATAAAATGTTTCAAAAATATGTGTTTTACATTTTATTCAAAACATTTAAAGTAAATAGCAGATCTACAAGCAGACACATTCAGACCGTACGACGTATGGAAACATCATAGCTAATCCAACCCATGGATTGCGACGACGTGTGCACACGTCCTTCAGTGATTTTAGGTTTGACTCTAGGTTGGCCTATCCTTCTGCGATGTACTCCTTGCTTTTCACACATGCGCGCTGCCGTTCACTTCCCTGTTAGGCGCTCAGAAAGAAAGGCTCGCCGTGCGTAATCTAGGGAGCTCTATGTGGTTTTGACTAGATGGCTCTACTTCCTTCTTCATTTCTGACTTCAACATGCTTCTCAGAGGCAGGTACCATGGCTATGCTCGGACGTAGAATAGATTCACGCGCCGTCGCTCCTCATCTGCCCTCTAGATATTATTATAGCGCTATGCCGTCGCTCCTCATCTGCCCTCTAGATATTATTATAGCGCTATGCCGTCGCTCCTCATCTGCTCTCTAGATATTATTATAGCGCTATGCCGTCGCTCCTCATCTGCTCTCTAGATATTATTATAGCGCTATGCTCGTCACCTACCGGACGCCGTGGCCGCCGCCGACATCAGAGAGCCAAAGAGGTTGGCGGGCCCCTCCGAGGCTCCGCCCACCTCGGAGCCCGGCTTCACCAGGCAGCTGCTGAAGGAGGGCGGGGACGAGAAGGTGGTCCCGCCCCCGGGGCGCTGAGACGGGTCCGAGAAGCTCAGGAAGTCGTTGGAGGACGACGGGGCCGAGGGAGGCTTGCTGGCGCTGGTCAGCAGGAGGCCTGAGAGAGGAGATAGAATATAGAATATAGATCAGTGGTTCTCTGGGAGAGGAGATAGAATATAGAATATAGATCAGTGGTTCTCTGGTCAACACGAGGCCTGTCTCTCTTTCATTCATTTGTTCCACCTGTGTAGGCTACTCTCAGAAGCGCATTGAGAGTGTGTGTGTGTGTGTGTGTGTGTCACTGTTTTTGTCTCTTCTGCTGTCATGCAGGTCAGGACTTTCAAATTATTGTAAACACAACATGAACATAGTACTCTTATTATGCATATTGCATTCATATCGCATTCTCGCCGAGATATATTTCTGAGTAATTTTTTTTTAAATAATAATAAAAAAAAACGAATGGTTCAAGGCCATGAATTAAGATTCGAGTGCCAACCCTAACGAGCGAACATTCGAACCCTGAATGTCTGGGGACAGCCTTAACACACACACACACACACACGAGCGAGCATCGAGGGCCTCCAGGTTCTGATAGCATGAAACACAACGAGCTCAGTCTGAACACTGACTCCCACTCAAGTCATAACCTCCCTACAGGCTGCGCGTGTGTGTGTGTGTGTGTGTGTGTGTGTGTGTGTGTGTGTGTGCGCGCGCGTGCGTGCGTGCGTGCGTGCGTAATGTATATGTGGGCTCTGGTCCAGACAGAGTCCCAGATAACAGAGACAGAGGGGCCGGTCGAGGGGACTTTATCACGGCAACATACCTCACTGTACTGATATCTGGACACATGCACACACACACTTATTTAACCTATTCTGACCTGAGATCAGATTCTATAAATGTCTTCTACATCCTGACAGTTTTCTGAAAAAGCTATGTTTCTATGTCAGTCATTCTTCGATTTTTCAAAAATAGCAGACCTACAAGCTCATAGCGCGCCACTCGGTGGCGCGCTACGAGCTTGTAGGTCTGCTATTTTTAAATAGCTAAAGCATAACGTAATGCTAACACCAAAAAGGGTTTCCGCCCAAAATGGGTTAAACACACACACACACACACACGTCTCACCTTGGTGGAACGGGCCGGTGGCGGCAGAGGCCGAGGCGGAGGTGGGCGCCGTGGCGCCGACGGCGGCAGAAGGGAGGAGGAGCTTCCCCGAGGAGTTGAAGGACTTGCGGCCGCCGCGCTGCGTGACCATGTGGCCGCCGTGCCCGCCGCCTCCTCCTCCGCCGCCACGCTTGTTCTTGGCCTCCGGCGGCCCTCCCGCCCCTCCCCCCGCCTTGCCACCCACGCCCCCCGCCACGTCCCCCCCCAGGGAGGCTCCGCCTCCTCCTACTCCGCCGTCGCCCCCCTTGGCTCCGCCCCCGCCCGCTGACGTCGACGACACCTCCTGGAAGTTGGCGGTGGTGAAGCGGGCCGAGCCGCCGTCGTCTCCAAGCCTCTGCTTCTGAGAGGCCGAGGAGGGCACCCCCCCGCCCCCTCCTCCTCCTCCGGAGCCCCCGCCCGAGCTGCTGTTGTAGTTCTGTTTGTCAGAGAGAGAGAGAGAGAGTCATTCGTCCCTACATTTAAGAAAAATATAAAGAATTTGAATCCACCATTAATAACTCATCCCTCCAATATGTTCTGGGAGAACAGTCCAAATGCACAGTTTTGGCAGCAAAATACATGTGGAGTTGTCATCAACTGAGGGACAGCCAGTGGACAGAAGAGACAGGTATATCTGTCTGAACAGGGTCACTAAGTTGCTGTTGTGTTTATGTCTCTTAATTTATTTTCATCGTTACTGTATTGCTTGTTCATTATTTTTGGGATGTTTGTTGTTGTTTCTGTGTGCGCAGAGAGTTGTTGTCTCTGTGTGCGCAATGTTGACTTTTGTTTTGTTGTATGTATGCTTTGGCAATGTAGAACATATTTATCATGAGAGAGAGAGAGAGAGAGAGAGAGAGAGAGAGAGAGAGAGAGAGGGGTGTGTAGAGGTCAGTGCAGATCTGTCTGAACCCAAGTGTCTACTGGATGATTAAATAAGAAAATGTGGTGGCAAATAAATAGAGAGAAGACAGGAGAGAGGAGAGGGATGTAAAGGCAGAGCGGGGTTAAAGGGACACTTCACCCTTTTTGCAAAATAATATATGTTAATGACGTTTAGAAGCTTTAGATCACTTTCCTGGGGGTATTTATGTGTGTAATATGTGGTTTTAGTTATTTTAGATTGTAGCAGTGAGACTGTTGTCTCTGATGTCATGGACACTGGTCTCACTACCTTCCTGGACTACAATTCCCATAATTCTTTGGTGCACTGCTCCTCCTTGCGGATAGGGGGAGAGCTGTCTTACTGAGACAACATGTAGTCCAGGAAGGAAGTGAGCCCAGTGTCCATGACATCAGAGACAACAGGCTCACTGCTACAATCTAAAATATCTAAAACCACATATTACACACATAAAGCCCCCCAGGAAAGTGTTCTAAAGCTTCTAAACGTCATTAACATATATTTTTTTGCAAAAAGGGTGAAGTGTCCCTTTAAGGTTAAAACTAAATCATTAATCTGGTCTCACCTTCTGGTCTGGGACCAGGATGTTTGGAAGAACGAGAGCCGGAGAAAGGTCTATGCCGCTCTTCTTGTGTTTGGGTTTATGCCGGTCCCTCTCCTTGTGTTTCTGAAGATGGAGACCAGAGAGAGAGAGAGAGAGAGAGAGAGAGCGAGAGAGAGACAGAGACAGAGACAGAGACAGAGAGAGAGAACCGGATGGGTGAAGCTACTCGTGGACACATTGCAGTGTTCAGAGACCTGGGACTTACAGAAAGCTTAACCCATTTTGGACTGAGGTCGATTAAAAAAAAGGCTTCTAAATCCTAAATAAATTCTGAAAAACCCTATCTATGACAGTGGTGCTCAACCTTTTTCATATCAAGGACCCACAGAATTATCTCTATTGGGCCACGGACCCCCATCTCAAAATATGTAGTTCCAGGGACCCCCCAGAAGCCAATATTTTAGTTAAAAATGTTCGCTCGGAAATATATCTTCAAAGATTTGCACCACATTTTTACGACTTTTCAAAAATAGCAGATATACAAGCTCATAGCGCGCCACCGAGTGGCGCGCTATGAGCTTGTAGATCTGCTATTTTTCAATAGCTAAAGCATAACATGATGCTATAAACACCAAGAGGGGTTCCCTTCCCGCCCAAAATGGGTTAAAGACGAAGTAGTGAAATGAAAAACAGAAACTTACTTGTAGAGCATATCCGTGGTCATCGTATGGGCATACCTAACAATGGATGCCAAAACAATGGGACAATTTCCATTTTAAAAAGCCAATTTTAATTACTATCTTTGAACAAAACCGTGAAGAATATTGATTTAATTCACCCAGTTTGATACTTCTTCCCATTCCTCCAAACAGCAATTTTAAATATGTTTAAAGTGTGGGTTTTTATAAATAATGAACCAATTATTAAAGGACCACTTCACCACTTTTCAACCTATCTTCATATAATAGGTCCTCACTAATAATCATGATAAAATGGCGCAATTTTTTTCCTACTCAGTCTGTGTCTCATAGGAGGGCTGTGGGCAGTTTAGAAACCGTCTTCCAGTGACATCATCGATGGGGAATACAAGCTAATAAAAACTGCAGGCTTTCTAGACCTGAAAAGTTGCAATGCGAAAATGGAAGCCATCGTTCTCACAATAATGAAAATCTAAACATTTTTGTAAAAAGATCTTGTTTAAAAAATAATCTGTCTAATGATGATGTCACTGGAAGACGGTTTCTAAACTCCCCACAGCCCTACTATGAGACACAGACAGTGTAGAAAAAAATCATGCCATTTTATCATGATTGTTAGTGAGGACCTATTATATGAAGATAGGTTGAAAAGTGGTGAAGTGGTCCTTTAAGTATTATTAAGAATTAGCAAGAGCTTGTGACTGAATGATAACTGCACCGGATCCATTGAAACACAGATACTATTATGTTTAGTATTCCATTTCCTGGAAAGTCAGTTACAAGGTTTCCATCTGACAGCGACGATACAAGGATGGGAGAAATGGAATGGAGGGGACAAAACGGAGAGGGGGGAGGGAGGGGGAGAGAGAGAGGGAGAGAGAGGCACTTTGTTTCCAAGGCTTAGACGGTGATGAAAGGTAGGAGATCTCTGAGCCCAGGGGAGACGGGGCCAGAAAACAAGGAGAGCTAATGCTGCAGCTAATTACTTTCCACTTTTTCCAAATATCAAATAATCAAGAATCCATTTGATCCTAACCTTAACCCATTTTGACCTGGGAACGATTCTGCAAATGTCTTCTAAATCCTGATGTTTTCTTGAAAAAGCTGTGTTTTTCCATGTCAGTCGTTCTCAAACACTTTCATGTCACTTTTCACGATTCTTCAAAAATGGCGCGCTATATGAGCTTGTAGATCTGCTATTTTTCAATAGCTAAAGCATAACATAATGCTAACACCAAAAGGGGTTCCCGTCCAGAATGGATTCATATCATTTTGGGGGTTGTTGGCGCTAAAAGGAAGGTTTGAGAACCACTGATTTAGAAGGCATTTGTGGAATCGGCCTCAGATCTCAAATATATATGCATTAGTTCAATGAACTGTTGCACACCTAGAGAAAGAGAGGAGAGAAAGAGGAGAGAAAGCGAGAGGAGAGAGAGAAGTGAAGACAGCGTGGGTCTGTAAGCGGTGCGCGTTGGGAGCCAGAGGTCTAATGGTTTCATCCAGTCACATCTCTGCTCCCCGAGACCACATACGGCTCAATTTACACCTTGGATCACACTCACACACTCTTGAAGGGGTTGAGAGGGTGCCAGCACATTTGCACCTCATATATGTAGTACGAACACACATACGTGTAAGAGGTTATTACATGGAAGTGTGTGTTTTTTTAAAGTGTACACACACACACACACACACACACACACACACACACACACACACACACACACACACACACACACACACACACACAGTCTCACACACACACACACACACAGTCACACACACACACACACACACACACACACACACACACACACACACACACACACACACAATGAATACAACCCAGACACCTTCTGGGGAAAGGTGCTAGTGGAACAATCAACCCAGCTGGGTGAGTGTCAAAGGCGTTTCAAACAGCGTTGGGTCTCCAGAGCTAATAGACACCCATTCTCTCTAGAACAGACTGTAAACAACGTCGTATACAATAGCGCTAGGCAATTAACTGTTTTAGTTTGTAGATTTGCTATTTTCACTACTTCTGACCAGAGGACGATTCTACAAATGCCTTCTAAATCCTGACAGTTTTCTGAATAAAATGTTTCTATATCAGTTTCATGTCAAGGACTCCCAAAAATATATGTATTTGGCCACCGACCCCCATCGGAAAATATGTTGTTCCAGGGAAGCTTTGAGTTAAAAACATTCACTCTGAAAGAATATATATTCAAAGATTTGTGCCACATTTTCACGATTAAAAAAGAATAGCAGACCTGGCTGTAGATCTGCTATTTTTCAATAGACTGAAATCAGATTAGGAGATTTGTCAGTTTGAATCTGTGATTTGTGAAACAGCATGAAAGTGTCCTTAATATGTAGGACTGTGAAGTTCCTATTTTTCGAGATTGAAGCTTAAATTTTTACGATATATCGCGTTACGGTTTTATGGAAGATACTTCCAGAAACTATGTCTCGTTTGACCACTACAAATACTCTTTAATCTTAACACAACTATAATAATTGAAAACAGCTGATTTACAAGCTCACAACACGTCGCATGTTGTGAGCTTGTAGATCAGCTATTTTCAGTACCAGAGATTCTAGTGGCGGCTGCGGAATCCCAATGACTGAAATCAGTCATTGGGATTGGGCTATTGAAAAATAGCAGATTTACAATCTCATAGCGCGTCACCGAGTGGCGCGCTACGAGCTTGTAGGTCTGCTATATGTTGAGCAATTTTCATAATTGGCATAATATGTGACCATACTGTACCATTAACAAACCCCTTAGTTTGACATGTCACATGCTACATAAAGCATGAAATTAAGATTAGTTTTTCCTTATGAAAATTGCTCAACATATGCAAGTTAGCATCCGGCAGTTTCTACATGCTGGGGACCCATACTCAACATTTCTTTTCTAACATCAAAATGTTAAAATGTTGGTGTACTCAACATGTCCGGGTTCACATTCTGGCTACTAGACTAAGATGGCTAGGAAGGAGAGAGAGAGTGGTGTGGAGCAGGGAAGGAGTGAGACATAAGAGGGCATATATGGGAGAGAGAGAGAGAGAGGGAGGGAGGGAGACGGACAGAAGAGTGAGAGAGTGAGAGACACAGAGTGAGACAAAGAAAAGAGAAAGAGAGAGGGATAGAAAGACAAAGAGAGACAGAGTGAGTCAGAGAGAGATATTTCTTGATCCTCTTGTTGTTTCTCATTAACATTCCAGAGGTTGGATGTTGATGGACAGAGGCTAGGTTGAGAGGGTCGAGCAACACGCACACACTCTAAACACACACACACACACACACACACACACACACACACAAAAGATCCACACACACACACACACACACACACACACTCTAAATACACACATTAAACACAGGCACGTGAACCCAGGCACACACACACACACACACACACACACACACAAACAAACTCCACAACTTCAGCCCTAATGACTCAAGATGCCTGCTGGACGCGAGAGCGTTTAGCCGTGGGAAGCCGAACGCACAGACAATGTAGTGCTGACACGCCCTTATCAATCAGGTCAATGGATTATACAGGAGCGGACAAAGGCCCGAGCGGCGCGCTCTGGCCCGGCGGCTCGGCCCCATTAGCGGAACCCGCTCATTTGACACCGTCCGAGGGCTTCTTTCAGACTGCGTGGGGTTAAATATGAGTTGCGCTGAAGGATGAGGCTCTCCCGAATCTATCTATCTGTCAGTGGAACACCAGAACAATAAGCGCCACAACGGTGGGCTGGCATCTTCTCCGTCTTTGTCAAACCCCCGGCTATCTAGCTCTGAACAGGAGCTAGGAAACAACAGAAGGACTATTCCTAGAAAAGAAAAAGGAAAAAAAAGCATCCATTGGTTCTTAAAGTGAGTCCTTGGGGGAGGGGATTTCCAAGGGGGGGTCCCCGGCCAAATTAGTTCATAATAATCATTATTTAGGCTATTCAAAAAAAGCTAAAATGTTAACTTAAATCCATAAATGAACTACTATACTTGATCATACTACTACAGCGTGACACAAAAGCATCAATAGTGGCAGATCTACAAGCTCGAAACGTGGCACGAATCGACGTGTTTTGAACTTGTAGATCTGCTACTTTCGAATGTGAATCCTGACATTACAGTATATACTACGTTAGGCCCATCGATCCAATCGATTGATTATCGTTAAAATAAACATGTTCAGAAAATGCACATGGACCACCCATTTGGCCACTTAACAGAGCTGCCATGTTAGGTGGTTCAGATGGGCGGGGCGCGAATACTTTCAAAAACATTTTCAAGTGTGGCCCGCCGATCAGAAAGGGTCGAGCACCACTGGCTTAAGTGATTCAAAAGAACATCTTTTATACTGAAAGAAACCACCAACATAGACAAATACAATGACAAAGATCTCGTTTCAAAACCAGGCTAATGTTCAACTATAAGATAAGCAGACAAGTGGCGCGCCTTTCCCGAGCTGAAGGGCTTATTTTTATCCAAACAGGTCATTTATTTTAAGCTAGAGAAATGGGACTTGCGACGGTGGACCAGAAAAACCCGACGCACAGACGAGCCACTTACGTTCCCTGCAAAATGTGTGCGGGTTATGCTTAGCGTTATCGGTTAACGTGGATCCAAATGGGTAGTAGTAGCATAGAATGTGTGTTCTAGAGCTGCCATCAGGCCCCAGAGAGTAAGAGAAACATAGAATGTGTGTTCTAGAACTGCCATCAGGCCCCAGAGAGTAAGAGAAACATAGAATGTTTGTTCTAGAACTGCCATCAGGCCCCAGAGAGTAAGAGAAAACATAGAATGTTTGTTCTAGAACTGCCACCAGGCCCCAGAGAGTAAGAGAAACATAGAATGTTTGTTCTAGAACTGCCACCAGGCCCCAGAGAGTAAGAGAAACATAGAATGTGTGTTCTAGAACTGCCACCAGGCCCCAGAGAGTAAGAGAAAACATAGAATGTGTGTTCTAGAACTGCCATCAGGCCCCAGAGAGTAAGAGAAACATAGAATGTGTGTTCTAGAGCTGCCACCAGGCCCCAGAGAGTAAGAGAAAACATAGAATGTGTGTTCTAGAACTGCCATCAGGCCCCAGACAGTAAGAGAAAACATAGAATGTTTGTTCTAGAACTGCCATCAGGCCCCAGAGAGTAAGAGAAAACATAGAATGTGTGTTCTAGAGCTGCCATCAGGCCCCAGAGAGTAAGAGAAAACATAGAATGTGTGTTCTAGAGCTGCCATCAGGCCCCAGAGAGTAAGAGAAAACATAGAATGTGTGTTCTAGAGCTGCCATCAGGCCCCAGAGAGTAAGAGAAAACATAGAATGTGTGTTCTAGAACTGCCATCAGGCCCCAGAGAGTAAGAGAAACATAGAATGTGTGTTCTAGAACTGCCACCAGGCCCCAGAGAGTATGAGAAACATAGAATGTGTGTTCTAGAGCTGCCATCAGGCCCCAGAGAGTAAGAGAAAACATAGAATGTGTGTTCTAGAGCTGCCATCAGGCCCCAGAGAGTAAGAGAAAACAGGAGGAGAGGAGAGAGAGGAACAGGAAGAAAGGGGGGAAACTAATCCACCCTGCCCAGGCAGGAATTCCCCTGTGCCGTTTCCTGTTGGATCTCTGACCGGCCAGAATGTGTGTGTGTGTGTGTGTGTGTGTGTGTTTCCTGCGGGGCTTTTTCTAAGTGGACGGTGTAGAATCCTTTTAGACCCTGCTGCTTGTTTGACTGCAGGGCTTAACATTAGGTAGGCATGCATCTGAGCTCCCCAAAACCACATCTCTCTCTCACACTCACACACACACACAGCAAGCTGATCTCTGACCCTGGAATGTGGATAGGAGTGTGTGTGTGTGTGTGTGTGTGTGTGTGTGTGTGTGTGTGTGTGTGTGTGTGCGCGCGCGCGCGTGCGCACGCTCAAGGGGGATGGGCCCTGGCTAATGCAAATCAGGCTGTGGTAACAAAAGCCAGGGCAGTTGGACTGAATCAGGCACGCGCACACACACACACACAGTCACACACGCACATACACACACACACGCACAACGCACGCACACACACGCATGCGCACGCACATGCACACACACACGTGCGCGCGCGCGCGGACACACACACACACACACACACACAGTCCAGAAGCTGCGATTGTCAAGACAGAAAGACCCAGTAAAATTTTAATGAAAGCATGAAAAACATGCTGAATAGTCAATTAGAGAACCCATTACATTTACATTATGCACCAAACAAAAAGGAAGATCCATTGTTTACCATTCTTACTACAACTTAACGAAAAAGGAGAAAAATAAACCAATTTGCCATGTGCCATGAACATAAACATGTGCCATAAAACATCTGCACAAGCACATGCATAATAAACGCCTCTCAGTTGTTCCGGGTATAAAAAAAAAAAAACTAAGATAACAAATGAAGAAACCACAAAAAACATAGAAAAACAAGCATTAAATCCATTTTAAAACGGGTTAATGGAGAGAGTCGACTTCCTCCGATGTCATGAATGCATCCACACAGTGAGCTTGTAGCGCTGCTATTTTCACTATTTGTGCTAAAGAAAAAAAAAACAGCAAAGTATGTGTGCAGTGATGTAAATAGGTTTTCAATGTAATGAGTCCCGGGATGCAGGGATGGTCTTTTAGATGAGTCCCAATTTTGCCATTTTTGCAAATTGCAGCATTTAACTCCCATTTCATTTTATATGGTTATAATGTGGTTATATCCATGTAGAAAACAGAAGAAGAAATGATTATTATAACTAAAGCTATCAAAATAAACTAGAATAAAAAACAGTACAGTAGTACAGTAGTGCATCCCGTGGATGCAGAGGTCGTTGTTTTATTGCGTCCCTTAACTATAAACTGCGTTTTGGGATGCAAAATGCACCCTATTTTAATCTCTTTAGTGGCTGTTAAAACATAACCACGTAAACCCCCTGGTTTACCAGATACGCTACAACACATAGACACCCCTGTAACTGTCACACTACTGCCAAAATGTCACCACACCACTAATCATATTCAACCCAAATTTGGCTTAAAAAAAAGGGGGGGGGGGGGGGGGGGTTACATTCGTTCTCCTCCTATGCCACAAAAATAATGTGGAACGCCCTACCAACAGTCATAAAGGAATGTGAATCCCTACTCTCCTACAAAACCGCTCTCAAAGAGCACCTCCACCTCACTCCAATGACAAACTGGCTGCACTGTATTTGTCATTAAATGCTTCGATGAATTAACCACTCAGTGGCGCATTATGAGCTTGTAGATCTGCTATTATTCAATAGCTAAATCATAGCATAATGCTAACACCAAAAGGGGTTCCCGACCAAATGGGTTAAGCTATTTTCAATTTATATTAGTAGTTTATCCGAGGCGACACCATATGTAGTGTCTGTCCTGGCAGGTAATTTGATACCGATACAAGGGGAAAATTTATAGCAATCGACCCGAAATCGCTGTGCGATACTATTTCTAACGCCAACAAATAACTACATGGTAGCTCTTTTAGAGCACAATAGTATTACATGCAGCCGTACTAGATGCAACATCTCACCATCTCGCCAAACAATCTTTTGCTTAATAAAAGCCTGGAAAAAGGTTGGAGTTGTGAATTAACGAGTATCGACTGTAACCACTGTGCACTTTAATGTCAACACTGATGGGCTTAACCCATTTTGGGCGGGAACACCTTTTGGTGTTAGCTATTGAAAAATAGCAGATCTACAAGCTCATAGCGTGCCGACTGACATAGAAACGACTGACATAGAAACATAGCTTTTTAAAAAAACTGTCAGGATGTAGAAGACATTTTTTAGAATCTGATCTCAGTTCAAAATGGGTTAATTCGATTGTTGAAAGCGAGGAGAATGGAGGTGGCGTCCCTGACTCATGTGAACGGGAATAGGTGGAACCGATCATTCTTATTGTACACAGTATGTGATTACACACGCCACTAACAGGCATGGCTGATTAACTCGCACTAATATAGCTTTCATTTGCCGACTGCGATCGCTGGTAAATGCAGCCAGAGGCGGACGACCGCATTCCGTCATACACCCAAGGTTCATATCTCCAAACTGCTGCTGGAGATCTATTAGATATCGTTGATAGCTCCATATGTTTAACTTTTAGTTTATTTTTTGTAAATTAACGCCCTGCTTGATCATACTACAGCGTCACACAAAAGCATCAAAAAGTCCTGACTTGACTTGAGCTTATATTGTAGATCTGCTACTTTTGCCGTTTTAAAAACGAACAGTTTGGGGCATATGAGATTTCCACCCGACTGAGACGATGTATTACTTCGTATTAACTTCTGACTCCAGATTAACTGGCCGCCTTGTGTCCATATCAGAACATTTTCGTGAAAATTATGTTCATTAAAAAAATAGAACCCGAAAATCTTATATTTAGTCGACTAAAACTAGACTAACATTAAGACATTCCAGGTGACTAAAACAAAATGATAACTATTCAAGAGACTACAACTAAAATCTGCTGCCAAAAACAACACTGGGCCTCAGCAGACTGAACTGTACTTTCCTTTCCAAACTGTTAATAAAGTAATAAAGAATAAAGAAAGATGAGTAATAATGTTGAGTGAAAACAGAAGAGACACTAGCATAGAGCCATGAGGGGCTCCACTCAACAATGTATGGGGTTGAACTTTGTCAACATTTCCATCTTCGGTAAGAATTATTGAAGAAAGAAATCAAGGTATAGACATTAATGTCTGAATTATAAATAATCAAAAGATGCAGATGTGGAGACCCTGAACGGAATTAGCCGAAAATAAATAATCGACAAGTGGACAATAAACAATCTCTCTCTCTCTCTCTCTCAGCCCACAGCGTGAAGGGCTTGACATTAAGCTATTTTCACCTGAGATCAGATTCTAAAAATGTCTTCTACATCCTGACAGTTTTCCGAAAAAGCTATGTTTCTATGTCAGTCGTTCTTCGATTTTTCAAAAATAGCAGACCTACAAGCTCGTAGCGCGCCACTCAGTGGCGCACTATGAGCTTGTAGATCTGCTATTATTCAATAGCTAAAGCATAGCATAATGCTAACACCAAAAGGGGTTCCCGACCAAAATGGGTTAAGCTATTTTCAATTTATATTAGTAGTTTATCCGAGGCGACACCATATGTAGTGTCTGTCCTGGCAGGTAATTTGATACCGATACAAGGGGAAAATTAACAGCAATCGACCCGAAATCGCTGTGCAAGACTATTTTTAACGCCAACAAATAACTACATGGTAGCTCTTTTAGAGCACAATAGTATTACATGCAGCCGTACTAGATGCAACATCTCACCATCTCGACAAACAATCTTTTGCTTAATAAAAGCCTGGAAAAAGGTTGGAGTTGTGAATTAACGAGTATCGACTGTAACCACTATGCACTTTAATGTCAACACTGATGGGCTTAACCCATTTTGGGCGGGAACACCTTTTGGTGTTAGCTATTGAAAAATAGCAGATCTACAAGCTCATAGCACGCCGACTGACATAGAAACGACTGACATAGAAACATAGCTTTTTCAAAAAACTGTCAGGTTGTAGAAGACATTTTTTAGAATCTGATCTCAGTTCAAAATGGGTTAATTTGATTGTTGAAAGCGAGGAGAATGGAGGTGGCGTCCCTGACTCATGTGAACGGGAATAGGTGGAACCGATCATTCTTATTGTACACAGTATGTTATTACACACGCCAACAGGCATGGCTGATTAACTCGCACTAATATAGCTTTCATTTGCCGACTGCGATCGCTGGTAAATGCAGCCAGAGGCGGACGACCGCATTCCGTCATACACCCAAGGTTCATATCTCCAAACTGCTGCTGGAGATCTATTAGATATCGTTGATATCTCCATATGTTTAACTTTTAGTTTATTTTTTGTAAATTAACGCCCTGCTTGATCATACTACAGCGTCACACAAAAGCATCAAAAAGTCCTGACTTGACTTGAGCTTATATTGTAGATCTGCTACTTTTGCCGTTTTAAAAACGAACAGTTTGGGGCATATGAGATTTCCACCCGACTGAGACGATGTATTACTTCGTATTAACTTCTGACTCAAGATTAACTGGCCGCCTTGTGTCCATATCAGAACATTTTCATTAAAAAAATAGAACCCGACTGATATGAGGGACTGGCCGATATATCGACATATAAAGTCAGCATACGTACATCAGCAGTTTTGTTGAGCAAACGGTTAGGTAATGTAGCAGTGTAGGTAATGTATGAATTATCCTCAGCAGTGTAGCTGCAGTCACGTGCGGCTTTTCATGCTGAAAATCTAATTATTCAAAGCATACATAGCTTGGTGATTAGAAGAAATTAAAAATATACATTTTTAAAATATATTTTCGTGGATGAAAATGACAAACAGATGACGGCTTCCTTTCTCTGCTTTTTATGTAGTAGTTCCAGACTCTATTGTATATAGCAGGGGTATTCAACTAGATAGGCAGGGAGCCACACTTTACAATATGACATGAACAAAATTGAACCATTTGACCATTTGTTGTGAGGGGCGTTCTTATCATCGTATTCATTATCATGACGTAAAATAGACACCGTCAATTTGTTCATTTGTTCAGACAGTTTGTGTAGGACAAAAATAGACACTGTCTATGAAAGTAGATATTTCAGTGTGTTCTACGCCCGGTTCCCTGGCATGGAAGCATCTTTTTCAGAGCCTTTTTAGAGGCAGACGTGCAAGGTGAAGTGTCATATGGATGAAAGGTTTTTGTATTTTTGATTGTCCGAGCCACACCCAGCTGAGCACAGGCTCTATTATATCATGAACCATTAGTTGAGAGCTCTACGGCATCGTACGCACATAAAGAACAAATGTTCTGTGCTCTGCCTGTGTTTGATGGCCGCCTCAATGCTTTTCCAATGGAAGTCACATGGTTTGACCAAACATTTTTGTTTGATGCGGGGGAGGGGGGCAATCAAGTGTTTGGTCAAAACCACGTGACTTCCATTGGAAAAGCATTGAGGCGGCCATGAAACACAGGCAGAGCACAGAACAGTTGTTCTTTATGTGTGTACGAAGCCTATACCATCTTTCAGCCCAGACCACTATTTATTTTAGGATGACAGAAACATACCGTGTAAAACCTTCAAGTGGACAAAAATCCACCCCAAAAAACTAAAACATACGCATACTTCATGGCTGCAGATGGGAGAATTCTGTCTTTGATGCAATGGACAACATCCTCCCAAAACTCGGAAATAATGGATGTATGGCATCAAGTGACGGATGGACTACACTCAAAACCCATCTGTTGTTCTCTTTTATGTTGTGGCACTGAAATGGAGTGTTGAATGCCAAGCTACCCAGCTACATGAATTGAAAGGTCTGGTGATTTTCTTTTAGATTTTCTGAGCTCAATTGCACCCATTTCTTTTCCTGTGGTCTGGGGTTTTCTGAATAATTAGGCTCTAACAAGTGCTCTGATTTGACTGTGGACTGTGATGTAACAGTCCCCGTATATCCCGTATATGACATAACAATTTGCCAGCAGATGTCACTGTTTTTTTTTTTTAAGATATTTTTTTGTGGCTTACGCCTTTATTGGTTTTTTTTAAGGGATAGAAAGTAGGCTGACAGGAAACGGGAGAGAGATGGGGGGATGACATGCGGTAAAGGCCGTGTCGGGTCCGGGAGTCGAACCCGCGGCACACCGCGACTGGATCACCAGTCCGGTGCCCAGACCGTTACGCTACGGCCTGGGCAGCAGATGTCACTGTTGATGGATTTTGGCTGTTTTCGTTGCAGCTCAAAAGGCTTCAGAACACACAGAAAACCCCAGACCACAGAAAATCCACGGAATGTTCAAAGTTCAGGACGTTTGGGTGTAATTTAGGTCATTAAAGCTAAAAGAAAAAATAAATGAATGTCATGAAAAATCGTGAACTCTGAACTAATTGAAAACGACATAATTCTGAAAGTAGTGAGAAGCGGCAGAAGTAGTAGAAGTAGACGACATTTCTGGCTGTTTTGTTTGTTGCTTTGTACAATGAAAAGATCTTTGTACTTTCAACACCAAATATTGCTTTAAGTACATGTGAACTACGGTATAACACTTTGACCCAAGTGCCCAATAATTTAACTTGTAAGTACATGTGAACTACGTTACAACACTTTGAACCAAGTGCCCAAGAATTGAACTTGTAAGTACATGTGAACTACGGTAGTACAACACTTTGACCCAAGTGCCCAAGAATTGAACTTGTACTGGAGTGAAAAAATATCTGTAAGCTATCTATAGCCTACTTTGACTCAAGTATGGCTTTCAAGTATATACGCCACTGTTTTTGTCAGGTGAAACATGATGAAACATCTACTTGTGAAATGTAGACGACAGTTCGTCACCTAGACGTGATTGGCTGCTTCTAGGTAATGGGACGGCAAAGTGGCCTATATATATATAGAAAATAGCCGATCTGCAAGCCCACAACACCTCGCATCGAGTTTGCACGGCATTCTTTCTTATAGTCATAAAAAAAAGGATCGGTTTAGGACGGGATTGTAGGTCTGCGTTTTTTGAAAAGTTGTGAAAATGTGGCGCAAATCTTTGAATATATATTTCAGAGCGAACATTTTTAACTAAAATATTGGCTTCTAGGCTGTCCTTGGAACTACATATTTTGAGATGGGGGTCAGTGGCCCAATAGAGATAATTCTGGGGGTCCTTGACATGAAAAAGGTTGAGCACCATAGACCTAGAAACATGGGTTTTTCAGAAAGAAATTAGGATTTAGAAGCATTCTTTTTTTATCGACCCCAGTCCAAAATGGGTTAATCTGATTACGCTTCAAACAAACAGCGCTTTTAATTTTGTGTAAACAATAAAGGTTTGGCTGTGTAACGAAGGGTTTGCGATCAATGTGGAGGAAAACATCTGTAATCAGACACTGCTGGGTTCCAGGAATCCCCAGCGCTGCTGATTACAAAACTAATGCAGACAAATCAATGAGTGGATCCACCTCCACACCAGCACCGCACCGTACCGACGACTGAACACATGCCATTCCAGACATTTCTATGTAGGGCAACGTAACTTCAAATAAACATCATGATCATTTCACAACTTTTGCATCAATTAATTTAATTGTGAAACAAATAAGTGAAAATAGCTGATCTACAAGCTATTGTACATGACCGTTGTACAATAAATTGCAATACAGAGTTAAGTGGTTTATCAGACTGATCAATTTAGTAGATTATGCCATTAGACGTTTGTGATGTTTCATTGGTATTCAAGAATAAAATTAAAGACAACTGTGTCGATTAGCAAGATTAAATCGTTTGTTTTGTTTTGTGTTTTTTTCTCTCAAAGAATTACTTGAAAAGTGTATGGAATAATTGCGGAGTAAATAATAGATAGTTTCAGGCCTAGACATAAAACGAAATGTTTTAAAACAACTAAAGACCGTTTCTGTTTGCCGCTTGCCTTTGATTGAGTTTCTATTTTTGAGTTTTTTTATTTTAATCTTCTTTTGTTTTATGCATTGCATAATAAATTGTCATTCCTTGTTTGATGTTCTGTGTATTTAAAGCACCTTGAATTCCCTGATTGTTGAAATGTGCTCTACAAGGTAAAAGTATAAAGCAGCCTTTAATGCGGCGTAAACATCCTTCACGTAGAACCTGATGAAAGTCAGTGTGTTAACAGCGTTTCTATCCGTAGCCCATTGATTCCCTCTCTCTGCGTTGCCGTCACCCGTACAGTCCCCAGCTTAACCCATTCTGGACTGACGTCAACATTTAAAAAATGTCCTCTAAATCCCGACAGTTTTCTGAAAAACACCATGTTTCTATGTCAGTCGTTCTCAAACATATTCATGTCAAGGACCCCAAATATGACATTGGTTGCCGACCCCCATCTGATATGTTGTTCCAGGGACCCTCCCAGTAGCAAAGATTTGAGTAAAAAACTCGCCCCGTAACAATATATATTTAAAGATTTCAGGCACATTTTCACAATATTTCAAAAATAGCAGACCTACAAGCTTGTAGATCTGCTATTTTTCAATAGCTAAAGCATAACATAATGCTAACACCAAAAGGGGTTCCCGCCCAGAATGGGTTAATGGCAGCATGCCCCGCCGTCCAAAGCCATTCAAACCCAATCATTAAAGCAGCATGGGTTTTTCCATCAGCGTTTGTTAACATCGGAAAATGTGAGTGAGTGAGTGAGTAGTACTTTAGAGTGGCACGCATCAAAAATTACACGTTGGGAGCTTGCAGCTCAGTGTGTAAAATGCCGCAATGCCTCATTCGTTGCCATTTCTTCCACCGTTCTAAGAAGTGCTAATGGTCCAGTCATTGCTCCATACGTTTTGTGTGTGTGTGCGTGTGTGTGCGTGTGTGTGTGTGAGAGAGTGAGTGAGTGAGTGAGTGAGTGAGTGGAGTACTTTAGAGTGACACGCAGCTTGCAGCTCGGCTATTTCTATTTGTGTGTGTGTGTGTGTGTGTGTGTGTGTGTGTGTGTGTGTGTGTGTGTGTGTGTGTGTGTGTGTGTGTGTGTGTGTGTGTGTGTGTGTGTGTGTGTGTGTGTGTGTGTGTCCAAGAAAAACAAAATCTCCTGATTTGTCACAGTGCAATATTGGCAGCTATAGTATAATAGGCCATCAGAAGTTTTAGAAATCCACCAAATGGTGAAGGTCTTCCCCAAACATGACTAAAAGTGACCATACTAAAAGTCGAACAATAGCTCAGACTAATTAATGAAACCACACAAAGATCCATGTCTTAACTTAGCCATACAGAAGGTCTAACATTAGCTCGGATTAATTAATTCAACCAAACACATACTAAACCATTCTGACAGTACCTAGACCTTATTTTATATCAATTAATTCAACCGTCAAACAGTCTAACATCAACTACAATTAATGAATTTAAAAACACACCAAAACCATGTCTGAACTTTAACCATATTAACAAAAGAATCTATGGACAGTAAATTCATTCATCACCGTCAAAGCCATGCCTGGCGTCTCAGTCGGTCAGTGTACTGACCATATGCTCCTTGTGTGTTGCGAGGACCCGAGTTCGAATCCAACTCCCATCATGTCTCGCATGTCTCCCCTCTCTCTGCCCTGGATTTCCTGTCTCTCTACACTCTCCTATCTGAAATAAAGCAAACAAAATGACCAAATAAATCAAACACTTCAAAACCACATCTAAACTTAACTTACCCATGCTAACAGTGTCTAACCATAACTCTAATTAATGTATCAATCTTAAAAACCAATGCCTAAAAGGTAATCATATCAACTATGGAATGCAACAGTTAACCAAATTAATTTATTATGCTTAATCGATTATGAAAAAAATATATGATGAGATCAACTATAATTAAATCATCAATTTTGAAAACACAAAATAATTCTTAAGTTACAGGAGTGCATGTGGTGTATGTTTATATACTATAATATTATATTTCAACTCAATCATTTTTAGGTCAACATTTGATTGATTGAATACTTTATTAGTCAGAAATGTAAACAGCACGTGGTACAAAAATACATTAAGGCTAAAATGACACAAACAATTCCAATGCAAGGGGGAGGGACAGTTAATTATGAAACATGCAAGGGGGAGGGACAGGTCATTATCAAACATGTATTTTCACTATTTTTGGTATAATGGTTTTAAAACAATAATTAAAAAAAATAAGCATTTTGGACATGAAAGGTTTCCAGCCGACAGCAACTATATGGAGGGTCAAGCTGTGAGATGCACAGCTTAACACATTTTGGGCGATCTACAAGCTCGTAGCACGCCACCGAGTGGTGCGCTACGAGCTTGTACAGTAGGTCTGCTATTTTTGAAAAATCGTGAAAATGTGCCTGAAATCTTTGAATATAGTTCTTTCAGAGCAAGTTTTTACTAAATGTTTTGCTACTGAGAGGGTCCCTGGAACTACATATTTTCAGATGGGGGTCAGCGGCCAATGTCAAATATATTTGGGGTTCCTTGACATGAATATGTTTGAGAACAACTGACATAGAAACATGTTTTTTTCAGTAAATATATATATTATTATTTTTTCGACGTCAGGTCTAAATGTGTTAACTGTGACGTGGTTGGTACTGGACACCAGTGGTAAACGAACGGTGGACATGATTTTTTGGGGGGCCACAGATGACAGTGAAATGACAAATTAACACATTTACTGCTACCATTTATTGAAAAATTAGGACCTAATTCACGCCAGCATTTTTTTAATTTGAGCTCTTACTTTGAAAAGCCACATTTTGCCTCGACCGGAAGTGGGCTTATCCCGGCCAGCTTTACGTTGCCAAGACAACCTTTGTTTACATGATCGGTCTATGCCGGTGCACTATAGACCTCCACAGCGTCGGCTCTGTGCCGTCAAAGAAACGCTGTTTTGACCAAAAATGCCATCTGGGACAAGGAATAGGAGATACAGGCGATTAGCGTTAGCTAACCGGATAACATGAGTAGCACTATAAAAAGCAATTGCCGAAGGGCTTTCGGCAATGGCGGCAAGCGTTAGTATCAAAATTAGGCTTCAATTGCCGAAGGGCTTCGGCAATGGCGGGCTTTGGCAATGGCGGTAAAAGTATTAAGGACCTTTTTAATACCTCAAAAAAGGGAAAAAAGTAAGAAAGACAAAAAAAAGATCATTATTGCGTCAGAAGTAATGAACAAACAATGCTATAAAAACCGATCAAACATTGGTTTTAAATGAATAGGAAATAGGCAAGAAATAGGTAAGGCTCACAAGGCATTGTGAGCTTGTAGATCGGCTGTTTTCACAACATTTATCTGTGGAACCCACCAGTCAAACCAAATGTGATGCCTCAAGTCCTACAATTCCAAGTGCTTGTCGGGGGGGGGGGGGGGGGAGTCCGCAGTTCAAATATTATTTTGGGGGGTTAACCCATTTTGGGCGGGAACCTCTTTTGGTCTTAGCATTATGTTATGCTTTAGCTATTGAAAAATAGCAGATCTATCGGCAGATTTTTGGGCTGCTGTAAACTACAGTATACTATGTGTACTGTGCACCCAGTTATTCATGAATAATATCCACTATCAAAACAATACCTCCAATCTCTTATTGCAAAGCACAACAATACGCCTGAAAAATTAATGTTTTTTTGATAAGCGAGGCCAGACAGATTTGATCACTCTGTCCTGAACGGATCGATCTGTGGTTCTTTACTAAGGACAATTACCTTCCACTAACCCACTAGAGAGTCCCCTATGCCCCCCGCCTCCTTCCTCCCCTCTTCCCCTTCCTCATCTCTGTGACCCAGACACAGTCCCCAGGCCCCCCTGGTCTCTGGTCTCGTCCGGTGTGGAGGTCTGGTGTCAGTATGGACTTCCTGGGCTGTGTAAGGAGGGGGCTCGGTTTCCCCCCCAGAAATATTTACCCGGGATGAAAAAAGGGCCTCTGTAAACGCCATGAGATCATGTGACACTATTAAGGGGCCGGGTCCACAGAGAGCGCCTTTGGAGCTGGCAGCGCCCAGTCTGCCATGCAACTTCTTTTGGTAAAGACACGCTGGTGCCGGCCTGTGCCGTGGCTCAGCGGTCCAGGCACCTTGGCTGGTAATCCAGTCTGGCAGTGTGCCGCGGGTTCGACTCCCGATCCCGACGGCCTTCACTGCATGTCTCCCCCCCATCTCTCTCCCCATTTCCTGTCAGCCTACTGTCTGTCCCTCTATAAAAAATATAAAAAAGGCGAAAGCCGCAAAAAGAAAAATCATTCAAATAAATCATAAAAAATAAAATAAAAAGACACGCTGGTGCCGTGCGCTCCCCCCTTCCCAGCGCTCCTGGCTGGCCGGCGCTTCAAGCTGGACACGGTACAACCTTTTGGAGAGGAACGCAGGAGGATCTAAATCCTGGGGAACTCATGTTTTTGTTTGTCTTGGTGTTATGTTTTTCTGTACTATGTGTTGTTTTTGTTGTTGGTGTTGAACAGACCTGTGAAGATGAATATCCTTCGGGACAATAAAGATTATTATTATCCCGTCTCTGTCCGACAACCGGCGTTGAATCCTTGCCACAGACGACCATGAGAAGTCCATGTTTACGTTGTTTCAGCTAAGCTAACATAAAGCAGGACGTTTGAGCACGGCGATGGCTGGTTTGAAACGTTGCGCTATGGACATGACATCGTTGCTGTCGGGTGGAAACCAACATATGTCCAAAACTGTCCCGTTTCAGGATTCAAATGCAGAAGAACACAGCAAAGGTAGTTCAAAACGTGTTGCTTTTCGAGCTTGGAGATCAGCTACTTATGATGCTTTTTTGTGACTGAATATCCAAAGCGCCCCTGCACACATAAAACCCTTTCTATGGGTGCAAACCCTATAATTATTTTTAACCACTTGAACCCCAGCATCCACATGGGGGGGGGGGGGGGTGTAGAGGGTATGCGTGTGACATCATCATGAAACCCGGAAGTTACGCAGGAACGCCTACTGAGTGGCAAAAAACTACTTTCTGGCCTTGACAGCCCATGCATCCAAACAGAAAGGTCCTATCTGATTGCATTGTTTAACAACGTTAAACAATGTTAAACTCACTTTGCATGTTGCTTTGCCACTCGATGTGCCATTCACTTTAAGCATGCGCATACCCTCTATTACTGTAGCCCAAAAACTTGCAGGTCAACAAGCTCACAACGTCTCTTTTCAAAACATTGTGCCTGTGCTCTCGCTGCAACAGATTCACTTGGATTCAACTAAAGCCAACAACAACCAGCCGTTCATCTTCCACTATATAAGAGGACATAAACAACTCCACCAAGAAAAATATGCTTTTAGAGCAGTTTCCCCAAAGCATGATTGGGTCGAGGACCAATGTTTATGGGTCACAACAAGTACATTTCCCAAATGAAAATCGGCGATGCGTTGTTGTGAGCTTGTAGATCTTTTGTTTTCACTAGATTGGGTCAGAGCCAGGTGAACATCTATCTGCGTCTCGAGCTAAAATGTTTTGGAACCGCTGTTTATTTAGAGCGCACGCCAGTTCCGTCTGTATAATACCAGGCCAGCTGATCCTGAAGCAGAAGCATTGGAGGGGCATGGGGGGGGGGGTTTGGCTCTCTGACAGAGAGAGAACATATGGGGTGAGTGTGGGTAGATTCAATGACAGAACCCCTTTAAAGACTCACCAAGTCAGGTGAAAGCCATTTCTCATTGTGTCACAGTTGTGTGTCACACATGCATGCAAAAACCTTGATACTGCACTCATACTTCCGGTACTATCAACTATCAACCACTTGTGTCCAAGATTCACAACACTGCAGGGGCTGAAATCAATGCCCCTCCATTACCGAGGGTCGGTGATTACAGAGTGGCCTGGACATGGGGAAGAGATGGGTCATAAATAGGGATGGATAACAAGCTTATTGAGTACCCGTTATCAATAAGATTTGGGCTTATCAAGCCTGTTATCGAGCATAAATCATCCATGCTGGCACAAATATGTCTAATAAGTGTATTGATACCTGCCAACCAGCGCTGCCCGGGTAAACAAAATGACACTTTTAAAGTGACTGTAAACATATTAACCAGTTTCTTTAATATAATTGTATTGGTAAAAATGTCAATTGCCTTCCGTCTGTTAGAAACGTACTGTATTTGATGGCTCTAGTAAAAGATACTGGTTCTGTTCAGAATTTATTGTCTCCCGTCTTTCCACTAAATAATAGAAAATGCTCGATAGTGGGCTCGATAAGCCTGATCGATAAGGTGCTCGTTATCAATAAAAGTTAACGAGCTCCATCCCTAGTCATGACGAGCCGCCGTGGCCATTCACAGCACTGCTTTACAATAACACTGTTGTAGCGGCGGGCCATTCACAGCACCGCTTTACAATAACACTGTTGTAGCGGCGGGCCATTCACAGCACCGCTTTACAATAACACTGTTGTAGCGGCGGGCCATTCACAGCACCGCTTTACAATAACACTGTTGCAGCGGCGGGCCATTCACAGCACCGCTTTACAATAACACTGTTGTACCATCGGGCCGAACAACCGCTGGACCGTGGAGTGAGGGGATTATTTTTGACAGATTAATATATCGTTGCCGTTGGGCAGAAACCTCACCGTATTTGAACTTTTTGTGATTTTTCCCCCCGTAAATTAACATCCTACTTGCTGATACTACAGCGTCACATAAATGCTGGAAACGTGTCGCTACTTTTGCCATTAAAAAAAAAAAAAAAAAATCCTGAAAAGTAATAGTTTTTAAAATATTACGTTTCCACCCGACAGAGACGATATATGTGAGGGTGAGTCAAATAAAATGGCCAATTTTCTTCTTTAACCCATTGTTGGCGGGAACCCCTTTTGGTGTTTTAAGCATTATGTTAGACTTTTAGAGTGCCGCGCTACGAGCTTGTAGGTCTGCTATTTTTGAAAATTTGTGAAAATGTGGTGCAAATCTTTGAATATATATTCTTTCACAGCGGACGTTTGTAACTCAAATCTTTGCTTCTGGGGGGGTCCTGGAACCACATATTTTCAGATGGTGGTCCGCAGCCAATTATATAAAAATTTTGGGGTCCTATTTTAAGCACCACTGACATAGAAAATCTAAATATCTTTCTCAGACTAACACAAGGAATTCAACGCTTTAACCCATTTGGTTAACCGAGTGGCGCGCTACGAGCTTGTAGGCCTGCTATTTTTTAAACAAACGACTGACATAGAAACAGCTTCTTCAGAAAAGGGGGGGGGGGGGGACTTACCAATTTGCTGTGGTGATATTTGCAGTAGCCGCAGTATTTCACGTTGTCTGCATCTGACCCTTGTTCCTCACACAGCAGGCCTGCAAACTGGGCACTGAAGACACACACACACACACACAATAATTTAGTCAGATCACAAATTATTACATAATAGGCTACCTAATCTCAATTATTTGAGATAATTGCAATTATTTTTTGCGTAATAGTCATAATCATTGTCCATATTGGACAATGCTCACTCAAAAATGTTCTTACATTTTCAAAAATCAGACTTGTCTGAACTCTGAACTAAGTGGTGCTGTGTGTGCGTGTGCGTGTGAGTGCGTATTGTTGTTATTTTAGTTTTTTTAAGTATGAAGTTATGAAATTTGTCAGTCTTTTCCTTATATATTATTTGGCCATTTTTTTGTTGAAAAAGTCTAAAAGCCAAACAAGAACTGAATTTTATATTTTAAGCCATATGTCGAGCTTGTGGGATCTGCTACTTTCAAAGCTTTTGTGTGACGCTGTTGTTATGATCAGTAGGGCATTAAAAACGTTATCGAGAGCCCCATCTGTGGTTCAATAAAGTTGCTTTGAACGTGTCTCACCATGTGACGTGGAAGGCCTGTCGGCAGCCATGTTTGGTTCAATAAAGTTGGGAGTGATTTGAACCGTGTCTCACCATGTGACGTGGAAGGCCTGTCGGCAGCCATGTTTGTTGCAGGTCATGCAGGCACCACTCGCAGCTTTACTCTCCCTGCCCTGGTCCTCACAGATGTAGCACGTCTACACGCACACACGCACACGCACACGCACACACACACACACACACACACACACACACACACACACACACACACACATTTCCATTACAGACACACAAAAGTTAAAGTGTCAAACTATAGAGCGTCGCAGTCCCGCCCCCTACCAGGGCCCAGGAAATTATTATCCGTTCATTTTCCTCATAAGACATTTCAAAAAGTATTTATTTAAAGACCTTTTAAGCCTCGTACAAAGCCAACTCTTGTCGTGACAAATCATGACAACAATTCTTTTCGGGGCGAACAAATAATTTGAAAGAAGAAGAAAACGGCTGCTTACAACACTTTTTTTTGTTGTTTTTCTTCTTTGTTTGGTCCAAAATATTGTGTTTGTTGTCATGATTTGTCACAACTCGAGTTGGCTTCATACGACACGCTTATAAGGTCTTTAAATAAATACGTTTTGAAATGTCTATGGGAAAAATTCATTGGGGATTATTTCCTGGGCCTGGCGTCGTCATGAAAGGTGCGGGACTGCGACGCTCTATACAGAACATAATTTGTGAGCACACAAGTGTGGGTTCTGTGCATAGACTACATGCGTGTGTGCGCTGCATGCGTTGTGTGTGTGCGTGCGTGCATGTGCGTTACCTTATTGTAGCGGTCATGTGGTACCGACTGCAGAACAATGGGCTCCATCGTGGAGACGTTGGCGAACTCCACTTCAGGTATGTAGAGCGCACAGACCACATGGGCCCAGCCTGCACGCACACACACACACGCACACACACACACACACAGTGGAAAAGTCGTCATAAATCGTAACCCATACGCACACTGAGAGGACCAAATAAGACGTATGCATTAAAACACACACACATCATAATGCGCAAATTACAGCGCATTCATTCACGTGATGGCATGACACACAAATAACCAATACACTCACAGTGGGCCGCGCGCACACACAGACACATGCGCGCGCGCACGCACACACACACACACACATAAAGGTGTCAGTCAGTGAAGGCAAACAGAGGGCAGTAGAGTGACAGGACGGGGTCGTGGGAGATAAACGGCCGGTTTGACGAGGAGTTGAGGAGGAGCTGAAGGGAGGTGAGCAGGAGGTCAGATGGAGGTGGGAGAGGGGGGGGGGTCCGTTTATGTCCCCACGCCCACACCGCTGCAGCGGAAACAAAAACAGGGCTTAAACTTACAGTTGAACCCCTGACCTGCCTTTGACCCCAGTGAGCAGGACAGGAGGGGGGGGGGGGGGGGAGCGCGGACGGGGCGGGGTGTGAAACAGGAGCGTGTTGTTGTTTTGAAGTTCCCCTCCAAGAATCTGAAGAGAGCCTAGAGCCTATAAAACAGGACTATAAAAAGTGGCATGGCCGGTTTTCGTGCAGCCCCACCCCCTCTCCGCTCCCCCTCCCCCCCGGCCCGGCCCGGACCCAGCACTGGCATTCTTTAACTACTTAAACCCCACTAGTATTCTGGTGAACACTTTTAAAAAGGAAAATATGAAATGTACGTTGAACGTTTTGCATTCTTCTTATTTATTGGTCCCCCTCATATGGTGATGTTTGTACTTTTCTTCTTACAATTTACAATTTAGGCATTTAGCAGACGCTCTTGATCCAGAGCGACTTACATTTAAGCAAAAACAAAAGCATGTCATACATCACATATATAAAAAGTAGTTATCATGAATCATGTATAAACTAAGAACTTAACAGTGGAGTATCTATGTCAACTATACTATATTATAGTATATAGTATTGTTCTACTGTCTGAATATGTGATGTGAATATGTGTCTGTTTTTAGTGCACTGAAACAAATTCCAATCAACTCTGTTGACATGGCAATAAAGTCTTGAATCTTGAAAATAGCTGATCGAGTTTTCTTTTTTTTTTAAACAGAAAAATCATGGAGCCCAACGACGCCTGACGAAAAGCGACGGAAGCAAAGGACGAGTGTCGCTCGGCTATAAATGACGGCATGGCGAGTCTACGGCACAATCCCAACGTGTTAGTTTAACACCCAGAGTGTAAAAGAAGAACAGAGCTGTTAAACGGGACAGTTCTTTCTTTCTTTTTTTACACTCAGCGCTAACTCAGGATTGTGCCGTGTAGGGCAGATTCCAACCTTCCTCTTAACGGGCCCTATGGGGGGGGGGGTCTCCAACAAGGCCCCCTCCTTTTTACATTTCACAACAAATGTGGGTTGTGACCTGGAACCGGAAGGAACCAGAATCGATTCCGTCACAATTGGAACCGTTTCCGGGAAGCGGTTTATCAGAGCTGGTACAGTGATTGGACTTCACGTCTGCTATCCAATAACACCACCAGTGGTTCTCTTGATTGTCTCCACCAGGCCGAAGGCATGTGGGGAGAGTATGTTTTGCACTCCGTCCGTCCGTGTGTCCGTCCGTGTGTCCGTGTGTCCGTGTGTCCGTGTGTCCGTGTGTCCGTGAACAGCTAATCTCGGCCACCGTTAACCCGGTCGATGCCATATTTTGCACACACACTCCCTGGATGCCAACCATGAACCTCTGCCCCAAACTTTCCAGAACGGCCTGTTATAGCGCCACCAGGAGGCCGCTTTGTGCAAAACAAGTTTTTCGATGCCATATTTTGCACACACACTCCCTGGATGCCAACCATGAACCTCTGCCCCAAACTTTCCAGAACGGCCTGTTATAGCGCCACCAGGAGGCCGCTTTGTGCAAAACAAGTTTTTGCACAGTACACCTACAAATTTTGTCCAAACATCACGCAAATTGGTACACAGTCTCTCTAGAGCCATTCAACGAAACGGGTCTTTCAGATTTATCACACTCCATCCTGATTGGTTAAGATTGGCTTCCAAAGTTCACAGGAGTGCTCAGTTTCAAACAAAATGCTGCAAATCATGAACACATCGCGTGATTTCCGTGAAATTGTGCACCCACATTCCCACTAGGCCGAGGACAAAATGCCACATGAACAATTTCAACTCAGCCTCAAGGTGGCGCTATAACTGGCCGAAAAGTGTTTTTACCTCTAACTGCACGGATCTGTGGATAACCTGGTGGAGACCTGTGCCCAGAAGGGCACTTTTTCTAGTTTCTCTTTCATTTCAAGGCCCAACATACATAAACGCACATAGGAGGGTCGTTCCCCTATTTGTTACAATCGCGCTCGGACTCCTCTGGTGTGCTTATCGTCTTTGAACAATGACATCCAATGTTCGGATCCGATTTGTGAATTTGTTCCCTCATCGCGATAGACATATTACCGTTTCTGGCGAAGGATAAACATTGTGAGCTAATGCTAAGCGTTAGTCATTTCTCTCAGTCGGCAAGGCCGGGAGACCGGATGTAAATGAGACATAATCCAGTCATTTCGGTCGGCAGAAGCTAACTACCTCCAATGGCCACTAGGCGGCAGGCAAAGAGTTAAGGTATTCGTCCCAGCAACGCACTGAAGAGCCTCAAGAAATAATTGATCCGCTACTTTAATAACCGTAAGGATTCTATAAAAAAAGCCCTCGCAGTGTTCTCATCTGGCTCACTCAGGGAACATTAGTGTGAAAAAATAAATAAACGGAATTTTCAGGATGTAGCGGAAATACTTTCATTCTGTGCAATTCGGCGTGCTGCCAACAAGGCAACAACAACCTGAGAGAGAGAATGATTCCGTTACTCTTTAGTCTCCTTATGAAAGGATAAAAGGTTTGCTCTCAAAAGCATGTATGGGAATGGATGTTTTCAATCTGTAGCTATGGGGAAAGGGTTACCTGCAAGCCTTCTTGATTAGCCAATTAGCTTTCAAGTCCTCCATAAAGAGATGGCTGAATAGCAGCAGCAGAACTCTAAACATTAATTACTGTAGTCAAGTTGTAGCCGTTTCCATTTACAGCACCCATGTCGTATTCTTTTGCAATCTTGTATAGATCGGAAATTGTATGGAATGTATTTATTATCGTCTGAATTTCTGTCATGTCTCCACTAGAAGCTTCACGTCATCCTGTGAACATAATAGATCTAGCTATTTCTTCTTCTTTTTTGGGGGTGCGAATATAAATCAGACTTCACTGAGCCTGTCGTGTTTGCTCACTTTATTACTGTTCCACCTGAAATAACACATCCACTAGAGAGAGGACAACAGCAGCATGGAGAACGAGAGAGGAGCGAGAGAGGGGTCACAGGGAGGCTAAAAGAGAGAGAGAGAGAGAGAGAGAGAGAGAGAAAGTAGTAAAACGGCACTGTTAGTGTTGTGCTCAGGCTTCCCTGCAGGCCTGGACACAATCCCACAGCTGTGGCTCTCCCTGACTCACACTCTCACACTCACACACACACACACACACACACACACACACTCTCTCACACACACACAGTCAGTCACACAGAGAATATTTACAGTCTCCAACAAGCTGACCTCCCCATGAACCCAGAGAGGAGACTCCTCACAGGCCGAGGGAGCGCACTATATACCGGCCCGGATCCTCCCCCTCATAAACACACACACACACACACACTCATAAAACATAGATTGGCATGGATGGCACAGGGAGACAACACACACACACACACACACACACACACATATACACACACACACAATCAACAACAACATAACTCTCGCAGCATGTCTCACACGCCTTAAAACTTAGCCCTGCGTGACATACAATTAATGACCAAAATAAGCAAGAAAGGCAAATACAATGTGTTTGTGTGTGTGTGTGTGTGTGTGTGTGTGTGTGTGTGTGTGCGTGCGTGCGTCCCACCTCCATTATCCGTCCTCTTGAGGGCCCCGTCTTTGTGAGGACACAGCTCACACCTCTGTGGAGACAGAAACGACAACGTTAAGTCGAGGAGCGGGGTGAGAACCGAAGCCAGCCGGGGCGTCGAGGACGACACCGCAGCAGGCCGCTGTGCGTGTTTAATGTAAACGACGTGCAACAAAACAGCCCCGTCGGGAGACTAGGCCACAGGGGAGAGGGGAAAACCACATGCAACAGCCACCGTGAGGTTACTGGGCCACAGGGGAGAGGGGAAACCCAGTGTTTAGAAGGGATTGTAAGGGCCTCAGCAACCTTGGCACAAGGCCATGATCTTCTTCAGTAAAACATCCTCGCTATCTACCGCCTCAGGCTGAAGTCTCGGTCTCCTCCTCTTCTCTGTGTGTGTGTGTGTGTGTGTGTGTGTGTGTGTGTGTGTGTGTGTGTGTGTGTGTGTGTGTGTGTGTGTGTGTGTGTCTATTATCTCTCTGTTCCTTCCTTCTAACCCTAACAGCCAAGGCAGTTTGCACTCCTACCAAGCCCTGACGTCCAGATTAGGGCATTCACTTCTAGTTATTTTTACTAGTCAACTAGTTTTTTTTTAAATAAATATTTGTACATTTAAAAACTGTGTACATTGGTGACTATAACTATAATCTATTCTACCTGATCATGACGCCTACAAAATCGGGGAAAAAATAAAAGATTTAAAGTTTTTTTTTCTTTTTTCTTATCAACTAGTCAACTAGTACCAGCAAGGTCGACTAGTGGATTTACTAGTCGACTAGTTGCTTAAAGCCCTAGTCCAGATTAGGGATGGGTCCGATTAATCGATTATCGTTGATAGGACCCGAAATCGATTATGAAAATTAATAATCGATAATCGTTTTATTTTATTTTTTAGCTGTTATTTTTATAGTGTAGCTGCATGACTGAGAGGAGTGTGAGTGGAGATTGATTCCAATCAAGATACAGGTTTGGAGGATTTAGCAGGTGTTGGGAATTTACCTAATCAGGCCTAGGCTGGGGTTGCTATGGTGTTCAATTGGATCAACAGTGGTCCAGGGACCACCAGTGGTCCTCATTTAAAAGATGGAGTTAGTAACCAAATGGACCCTATTTAACTCTCAAGAGTTACAATTATTATTAATCAACTACATCAGGGGTTCCCAAACTTTTTTGACTTAGGTACCCCTTGGGGGGAAGATTTAATAAAATAAATAAATAAATAAAATAAAATAAAAATAAAAATAAATAAATGCCCCCCCCCCCCCCCAAAAAAAACGATTAATCGATTAATCGTTAATATTGAATTATACAAATCGATTTTCATTTTGGACACATTTACACATCCCTAGTCCAGATAGGCTGCCATATGCACTAGGGCTGCAGCTACTGATTATTTTCTTAGTGATTATTACGGCTGGGCAATTAACAGAAAATATATCAATATTTAGCCAAGGAATTAGGAATTATTATTATTTTGTATATATGTTTCCGTTGACCCGAGATCAGATTCTATAAATGTCTTCTACATCCTGACAGTTTTCTGAAAAAGCTATGTTTCTAGGTCAGTCGTTTGATTGATTTTGATTTATCAAAAATAGCAGACCTACAAGCTCGTAGCGCGCCACTCGGTGGCGCGCTATGAGCTAAAGCATAACATAATGCTAACACCAAAAGGGGTTCCCGCCAAAAATGGGTTAACAATAGACATAAATTAATCAACATTAAAGATTATTTGAATGGATTTTGTATAAGCTAAATTGATTAGTCTAGTTTTACAATTGTGACATAGCAAAACAGCTAAAATAGACAATCTACAAATTCACAACACATGCATGGTGACGCATTGTGAGCTTGTAGATCTGCTACTTTCACTATACAGTATATGTATTATATGATGTATAATTGTTATTGAGGCATTGAAGTTTTTAAATAATCATGACATTTGAAATTTGACTAAGCCCAGCCCAAGTGATTATGCCATCAATAACTGCTTTTATATATATATATATTATTATTTTTTGTAGTTCATGTTGTTGCACATCCCGTGCCGCTCGTAATTCCGTGCCGAGTCGAGAGAAATAAGCAACCAGGTCTTTGAAATCTAACATTCAGCTATTTTCCCAAAAGATCTTGGGAAAAACTGACTTTCTTTGAATAATTAACAAAAAAAATGTTTTAACACAAATCTGGTATGGGGGGCACATCATGTTTTCAAATGGGGTTCCGTTGGGTAAATATATATTGTTAATGTGGTTTAAAAAACATTAGGAAACAAGGCCAAATAAAAAACGATGAAATTAATTAACCCCCCCTGCCTCCCCCTAGGCAGGGAAACACTGCCAACTATGAAGGGATGAAGTGTTTAGACTCACCACACGGGCTGCTCTCTCCTGAGATTCACATTTCCTGCAAAACCATGGTCCAGTGGGCACCTGTACAATGCCATAACAGGCTGGGGAGGAGAGGAGAGTCAGCCAAAACGACAACAAAAAGACACTAAATCTTATTCCAGAATGCATACAGTATTCCTCCGCACGGATTCCAATATATCACATTTACTTGACATATCCACCTTTTGAGTTCAGCTTAAAACCCATTTTGGGCGGGAACCCCCTTTTTTTTGTTATAATTTAGCTATTGAAAATAGCAGATCTACAAGCTCATAGCGCACCACCGAGTGGCACGCTACGAGCTTGTAGGACTGCAAAAAAAAAAAAATCGTGAAAATATTTATTTCAGAAAACTGGAGGATTTAGAAGATATTTTTTAAATTTCAAGGTCAGGCCTAAATGGGTTAACTCTTCAGTTATTTTGTAAGCACTGAAAATTGACATTAGTATCAGACAGCCTTCATGCAGAAACCTTGATTACGGCATGAATATTAGTTGCTGTGAATTAATGTTCAAAAGGTTGATTCTCCTGACCTCAACATGTGCAGATTGCAGGTTACCAGCTGACATATTATACACAAAAACTCTTGAAATGTGTATCCTCACTCGGCCTCTTTGGGAAACATCTACATACACATTACACAACAAGAACGAATGGTCAAGGAAAAGTACCAATGGAGGATCAGTGGTTGGATCTTATGGTGGACAATAGAAATGTAAATTATTATCAGTAGGTACTGTCAAAGTGTCCATGGGCCACTGAAGTCCTAATTGCTAGAGATGAGCAGAATGGTGCCTTGAATAAATGGATGAATACAATGCACATTGTAAAGCGCTTTGGTCAAAGGACGCTGTAAACACCGGTTTACTATTTATTTATTTATGTATTTATTATTTAGTCCATTGATTGTGACTCATGGTATACATGGCATTTCTTACCACCAATATACAAAGTATACCATGGTTAGCTAGATTTTTGAACAAGCCATCGCATTCCGAATTTATTTATTTATAGTCAAGAACTGCCAAGCGTGCCAAACGTGAACCGTCTTATTTTGAAAGCCATTTCACTCAAAAACTGAGAACCAGGAAGTGTAAAATCTCTATTTGTCCCATTTTTTCTGTTTACTTCATCGTACGGCAACCAGAGTGATACAGACTCGTGCAGAACAGAGTTGTGAAACGAAATCAATATCTATCCAACTATAAATTCACCAAGTCTCTGTACGTACATCTGTACGTCTGTAATCCACGTGACGTAACTTGAGAACCCTTCGCTTCAAATACGATATGCGTAAATATGCGAAAACACGACACCACAGGGGGATGCAGTCCACAGTGTCGAGTCGGTCGGACCCACGGTTGTCCAGAACCGCCCCAAAAAGGCCTCTTCCCGGGCTCTGGACAGGGCCCCTGCCCAGTGTCCATATATGGAGCTGGCTTGTTCTGACATCACAAATATGATACAATATTATCGTCTGAAGTTCTGAACATATCTGACGTCTGCATATAATCCATATTTTGGCATGCTTGAAAAAGAACTCCATATATGGGCATAAAAGGTACACATATACAGTAAAAACTGGGTGGGGTATGCATTTCCAACTTGCATCGTTCCAAGTAGGCCAGTGCCCAACGGGCACCGCACGTACGTCTGTAATCCACGTAACTCAAGAACTGCGGTGGCTCAGGGATAGAGTGGCTGGATGGTAACCACAAGGTTGCCTGTTCGAACCCGGGCTCCCCCAGAGTTAGTGTCGAAGTGTCCTTGAGCAAGATACTGAACCCCAAATTTCTCCTGATGTGCTGGTTGGTGCCTTGCATGGTTTCCGCCGCCATCGGCTTATGAATTTGTGTGAATTGATGCACAATCTATGTAAAGCACCTTGGATAAAGGCACTATAAAAATGCACCATTTACCATTTAACTGTTCGCCTCACCGACTTCAAGGTTGAAACTAAGGTTGTACTTTATTGTTACATCTTGTGTACATAAGAGAAAAACTTATTTTTGTTTGGCTTCCTTAAGAATTTGACAGACCTGTTCTGACACAGAACTCCATATATAGGAATAAAGCGACACAGACAGATGGGTGGAACGGGTAGGGGTGTTCGATATGGTGATAAATATGGTCTGGACGATACAATGTCTCCACGATACGGCTCTTTAGAGTTATCGTTTCCATCACGATAAATTCACTGCATCAGATGCAGTGAATGTACATTCTATGATGTGTAATTTATACTTCTGCAGTACGATGGTTTCATTCACCAAAACAAAACAAATCTACAAGCCAACAACGCGTCGCTACTGCACCACAATGCAAAGGCATATTTGCTTATAGATCGGTTGTGTTCTGACCGCACTCCCAAAGTCCGCGCCCCCTTTCTTCTGGGCAGAGAAGGAAGCAGGAGTGTGTCTAAACACTCTGAACAGATTAATATGTATTAATCTGGGGGGGCACGGTGGCACAGTTGGTAGTGCTGTCGCCTCACAGCTAGAAGGTCCTGGGTTCGATTCCCGCTGGGGACGCTGTGGGCACTGGCGGCGTGTTCCCTCCTCCGCGTCATCAGTGCCCATACCCGAGGTGGGGGTTGGCGATAGGGCCTTTCTGTGTGGAGTTTGCATGTTCTCCCCGTGTCCCCTAGGGTAGATACCCTCACAAAAACATGCCGTAATCCTGGTCTCTAAAACTACCTCCCCCTGGCCAGCCGGGGCGCCTGATGGAGGGGAAAGGAACTGGTCGGAATAACGTGTCCCTTCCACGTGCTACGTCCGGCCGGGGAAATTCCCCTCTGTCAGGTGAAAAGAAGCAGCTTGGAATCCTCATGCATAGAAGGAGGCGTGAGGTCAGTCCGCTGCCCCCCCAGGTTGGCAGAGGAAGTGTAGCGCCCAGGATTAGATTAGATAATTGGCACTGGGTGAAAAGAAAACTGGGTTACAAAATCGTGGGATAACAATTTAAGAGAAAAATATGTATTAAAGAAAGACGAAAGAAATGGACGGCCAACTCAGACGATTTGCTCAGACCACCTCGGAGGAAAGCCTGGTCTGTGTTACAAAAGTGCCGTGTGAACCGATCTGGAGCGGATGATATCGTTACGTCCTGTTGGAGTAATGTTGTGTAGTCATCAGGCAGGAAGAATCACCCGGAACTTCCTTTTCTCTCAAACCAGTAGAATAACCATAAAAGCTCTCGTAGCCTGCAGCTTTTATTGAGAAAAATCACTTTGAGGGAAAGCGAAGTTCCAGATGATTGTTGACTATAAAACAATACAACATAACGTAGCGATATCATCCGCTCCCGACCGGATCATAAACCCGAAAAGGAATGCTGCCTAGGCTAGAGATCGGGTGAGAAGTTCAGTCACACGAGAGAGAGAGTAGAGTCTCTGCTTCTTCGCCTGGAAAGGAGCCAACTTAGGTGGTTCGGGCATCTGGTTAGGATGCCTCTCGGGCGTCTCCCTAGGGAGGTCCTCGAGGCATGTCCCACTGGGAGGAGACCTCCGTTGCAGACCAAGGATCACGTCCCACTGGGAGGAGACCCCGGTGCAGACCAAGGCGTAGTTGGAGGAAACACATCGACTCACTGGCCTCCCCAGGAGGAAGTCACTAATGTTGCCCTGGAGAGGGAAGTCTGGAGCACTCTGGTAGAGCTGTTGCCCCTGCACCCGACTACGGATAAGCGACACAAACCACTATAAAGGACAGATCTGGGTCAATGGCGGTAGATCGCTGAATTAAGATTTGACGCAGATCTGTGTCAATAGGGCATGTGTTAAATGTACTGTATGTACTGTAGTTTATGATTCTGCGTGTGACCAACCAACAGGATCAGTGTTGCTAGGTTTTACGTGAGAGAGAGAAACGAGAAACCAGGTCTATGAAAACAAGACCAAAATAAGCAACTAACAGGCTAACGAAAGGACTACATGAGCCCTTTAGAAGAGTAGACCTAAATACATCGGATATTTGAAAATAGCCAATCTACAAGCTCAGATCTGGTATGAGAGTCCCAGGCATACAATATTTTTTAGACTTTACAGAAAATCATGCCCAAAGTGGCTTACTGGTACATGGAAATGACAACACTGACCATGGAAATGGCAAAACTGACCATGGACATGGCAACCCTGAACAGGACAGGATTAGAATACAAGTAATTTTCAATGGAAGCCAGTGACATACAGCTACAAAACGGATGCCCGACACCGCAGTATGACAGCTGTGACGCTCTAACATTTTTCAGCATCCAATGACGCTGTGAAGCATGATCTATCAATCATATTTGTTTCACCAGCGTGTTTACACTCTTCTCTCTCCTCACAGTTCCTCCTCAATTACGTACGATGAACTCGCCGTTAACCAGTTCGCTGGGCTATTTAACCCTGCCATTTTTATTGACACAGTGTGGCTTGAGCAACACTTCAATCATTCCACAATCGTGCGAAGTGACAGTCATTGGCAGACATCAATAACACATGCAAACTATGAATTAATGTTTTGTCTGTTCACAGGTTAAGTTGAGCTCGTGAGCACTTTGTCAGTTCACTGGAAGTGCAAAGTTGTACAATAAATGCATGACTTTTAAGTTTTAACTAAGTGGTGCGGTAAATACTGGCAGCTGATGGGAGGTGTTGCACTCCACCTCAACAATCCAACTCCCAGGTGTGTAGCACATTGAAAAGGAGATAGACACCCTTGTTCTCTGGCCAATACTGACACTAAGCCTCTCTGACCTACTTACTTACTTGGGTTGGGGGAGAAGAAATATTTCTTCTACGTCACAGCCACCAGGCTGTGACTAGGACTAGGAGTATAGCCTAAAAATGTGCAAACCAGTTATTTGGGTAGTCTCGCACTTCAGGAGAGACTACTATTTTCTCCCCCTTGACTGAAACACTTAGAAATTGTAGCTTCTTGAAATATGGATATAATCATAATGGAGTCCATCTGATCACCGTCTTGGTAAACTGTCTTACTGTAAATAGCTTGCCTCAACAAGTTTTTAGATTATCTCTGTCCTGATCAGGCGGCCATAATCCACTACAACAGCAGCAGACATTAATCCAGACATTTGTTAGCTTGTTGGTTTAAGTCAAATAATGTATAAACTGGACATGGAAACAAATCACTTCTGAAATGTACATTTGAATTACCGTAAGTAATCATACATTAGTTTTTCTATGGAGACGTGTAAGTCTACTGTACATGAATTGGATTTCGTACTGGATGAAGAGTACGGCAGTCCATCTCCTCCTGGTACAAATTACAATACTTTGTTTGGGACGTACCGTATGTTGGGAAGTATTTTGTTTGACCGTTTTGCACAAGAGACTGCAGAACTTAGTATAGTTCATATTCGTTTTGATGATTTTTTTTTTACTTTTACTCTTATTCTTATTTCTTATTTTTTTTTAAGTATTTTTTTTTGCAGCTTACGCCTTTTATTGGTTTTTGAAGGGACAGACAGTAGGCTGACAGGAAACGGGAGAGAGATGGGGGGATGACATGCAGTAAAGCCAATGCCGTGTCAGGCTCGGGAGTCGAACCCGCGGCACACTGCGACTGGATTACCAGTCGGGTGCCCAGACGGTTACGCCACCGCTTGGGCCCTCTTATTCTTATTTCTTTAAATTTTTAAGATCAATGTGTAGGAACTATAGCTAAAAAAATAATTGATTGTGCGCTTTTGGGCCTGGTGTAAACTTGTGATGTGACAAAACTTTATTATGAAGTTGAAATAACATACCGGCCTCACACTGGAACTAATCACATCCCTCTTCAGTAACTTTTCCAGTGCCTGTCACGACTGTTTTTTATTTAAATGACTTCGTCCACTCCAGTCCTTTTAAATCTACAGTCTGGTAATTTGGCGTGATAGCAACGTGCATCTATATTTGTTTACAGTAACAGTAACATGAATGCATTAGCAGTTAGCCTACTGTGTATACAGTTCTGCACATGCTGACCTGCTGTCACCAGAGTTGGTTGTCAAAATACACTTGCACTTGGCCTATGTCCTAGTTGGCCTATGCCCAGCAGCTATTCAGTTCGTAAACATTGCAGGTTATCAGAGTGGCATGCTTGTACTTGTAGTGGGGAACATTCTATGTACCAGGGGGAGGCCTGCTGGCACAAAGACACATCATCCACATGCAAATAAGCAAAAAAAGAGACAACAATAATTGTTTGCTTGGCAAATGCAAATTTGCAATCCAAAAGTGTAAACAGAACAGCACTCAACGGGATTTCAACATTGGTCCCAGATTGTCCCCCCCTACCCCTTGACTGTGTGTACAGTACAGTGAGTACACTGTAAAATCATCATTGTTATTTATGTTATCCACGTGTAACTCTGGACGGTTCCATTTTTTTGATCCATTCGTATATACTCTCAGAGTTAAGAGGACTGTATGGATTTGCATGGATTTCAGCCTTCACACAGTAAAATCACCACTCACTGTTCATTCTATCTAGCCATGTGCTACTCTTGACAGTATACAAATGGAACCAAATGGACATGAATGGCCCGTTTGAGTCCATTTTGTATGCTCGCATGATTTTACAACACACACACACACACACACACACAGTAGTATACAGGCAGGGATGGCCCTCCTACTCGTGCAGGGAATGAATCCAGAACAGGACGACCCCTGACGGACTGACCGTAACCTTGGACCACGCACGGACCACCACCACCAACAACAACCCCCCACCCCCAGTCTCTCTTACCTTGGTGCACGGCGACGTTGCAGCCGTGTCCGTCGCAGTAGACCAGCGGGTTCTCTGCCCAGCCTCTCTCGTCCGAGCACACGCAGCAGCCTCCGATCATCTCCTTCATGTTTCACTACCACAACACCCCGGGCAGCAAACGTTTGTCTGTCTGTCGCGGCTCGTCGTCGTCGTCAGACCCGACCGACGCCGCGCACGGCCACCCACCCAAACACACACCCACCCACGACACACACACGCACAAAAACAAGCTTCTACTATTTTTCTATCTCTCTGTTGTTGTTCCGCGGCGGAGGAGGAGGAGACACCAGCAAGCGGCGGCGGCGGCCGACATGCGAGGATTCCGGCCTGGACGAAAACCAAACCTTCCCCCCGGCAGGCAGGCGGCCACGGCACGGTCCCGGTTCCTCCGCGGATATACAATAAATAGATACCGTTGCTTTCAGGGTCCGCTCGTCCCGGACGGCATGGTTCCTTTGTTTGTCTTTAAGTTGTGCCTACATTGCTCTTTATTGTTTTCCTCCCACCCGATAGGGTCTTTATTTTTGTATTTGTATTTTTTCAAAACATCCACTACTACTACTTCTCCATCGCGGCGGGGCTGAGCGAGGAGAAGGGGAGCTTGTGTGGCGACGTCGAGGGGAAGTGCGTCACCGCGCAAGGAAGGAAGGCGAGCGTGCGCGCGTGCGTGCAAGTGTGTGCACGTGCCTCTGACAGCGGATGAAAGGAGGGGTGTGAATGGTCCGTCCCCCCACACACACCCCAGAGAGAATTTTAGTGCCATTTTAGTTCACTTCCCACATGGCTGAGTCAGTGGGAGTAGAGTAGATTCCTTTGAAACTTAGTAGCACCAGACCACGATGATGACAAGGTTTCAAAGCATGTATTGAATTGAAATATTTATTAACAGTTTGCAGAATTACAGTACATTTCAAGCACAGACTCAATACAAAGACTGTTAACTGTGAGTGGACGACCCAATTAAGCATTACACTTGTTTACAAGAGGGTCCACCTTGTTCAATTCATCAAAACTTTTAGAGACGTACAAATAGACACTTCTATAGTCAAAGAACAGAACAGGAATTCATCATAAAGGAGGTAAAAAGGGAAAAGAAACATAATACAGTCAGGGGGAAAAGCGGTGGGGGGGATTCAGATTTTTACGGAGGCCAGTTTCGAATTACAGCCGTCCGTAGGTGCCATTTTAGAGCGGTTTTGAAGGAGTCAAGGGATTTGCATGTCTTAATGACTGTTGGTAGGGCGTTCCACATTTTGGTGGCATAGGCTTTATAGTCGCATATATCTAAATGACGGAGCGGTTGCGCAGTCTTATGAATATGATTGTTATCATTGTTACAGTATATTGTTGTTACTGATGACTGTTACATTGGTGAAGTAAGTTTAAACGTTTTAGCTGTTGCTGTTCGTTGTTAACTTGTTACAGTTAATTGGTGTATCATGTCTGTTAGTGGTGGTTATTACTAGTTGTGATTGTTACAACAACACATTGTTTGCAGTGGATTATTACCTTAGAGTATATATACTCTAAGATTATTATTATGTTTTAGGGTTGGTTGGGGGATTATTATTTGTTAGGGTTGGTTGGTGTGTTGTTATTGGTGGATTGTTACATTGTTACTTCCAGTGGATTGTTACATTGTTACTTCCAGTTGATTGTTGCAGAAAGTGCATTGTTACCTGTCACTGTGTGGATGTGGTGGACCGCATGAGGCACATTTATGTACTTTACTGGAGTATTTGGTTTTACTTCTGACTTTTACTCCTCCTGCATTTACACTAGGAGTTCAAGGGGAGCGTACCTATGTTCCCCAGGTTCTATGTTCCCCACTTCCCGCGGATTAACCTACTAATTTAGACGGAAGTTAATTAAAGTGGGTCAGCTGAAATCAATAAAAGGAGACTTTTACAGGGGGAAAAAAACGTTTCTGCTTACCTAATCATTAAGGGAAAAACTCCTGCCCACCAGTGACATCATTGTCAGCCCCCCCCCCCTCCCCTTTTTTCCCCCTTTTCTTCATGATAACATGTTAACTTCTGAACTGTCCACAGCCTCCATGGTTGAGTGGGGAACATATAGAACCTTTTATAGAACCTTTTATTAGTTATGCGGGGAACATAGAACCTTTTTTGAGTGGGGAACATATAGAACCTTTTCTTAGTTATGTGGGGAACATAGAACCTTTTTTGAGTGGGGAACATAGAACCTCTTTTTGGTTGGGGGGGGGGGGGGTCAGGGGTGATATAACCTGGGGAACATATAGGGATGACCCCATGTCTATGCAGAGGTTTGCTAGGCATTTATATAGGCCTTCTTGTGTAGCATACTGGTTGTTTTCACAGACTGGCAAGATCCGGGAAATGCATTGTGCATGCATTGTGCAATAAACAGCACTGGAGGTAGGCATAGAAAATGAATGTGTGTGTGTTCATACTCAACATATACAGACAACCATAGATACAAAAATAAGAAGGACAATACAATACAAAAACCAGCAGCATAGGGATTTTAAAGTGCAATAACAACAATAATTTTCTGTGGCAATTATTTTCTGTCCAGCTGCACAGCCTGCATCCTGAAATAGGCTTAAGCTGTATTCACGTGACAAATTTGCAAACTAAATGTTCAGTGAATATATATAGGAGCACAGCTCTATGCTCTATACTATTACAGGATTGTTTATTCTTTAAATGCAGTGTTAAAAAAATTTCAGCAGATTTTTTATTCAGTCTTTTGAATGACACAATTTAATCTTATATAGTCCTATTTATTATTCTGAAATTGTTTAGTATAGTCCAACAAAAATTAACAGTTTTAATGAAGAAAAAAATGTCAGGTCATGCTGTAACACAACCCTGCGGATGTTTATTGTAGTTTTCATTTGACAGCATCCCATTACTGTTGCTAAGGATGGTCGTCCTGACTTGAACACACACACACACACACACACACACACACACACACACACACACACACACACACACACACACACACACAGGCTATTTCAAGCAGCACTCAGCCTGCATGCATGCTTGTTCCAGTGACTCCTTGGAGCGAGCTGGCCGCTCTTGGTTTCCAGAGAAACGTAAAGACTTGCCAATAATGTTAGAGAGAAGCAACACGAGGCATCCTCTGTGTAATATGGTGAGCGAGAGGTCCCTGGGAGTGCCTGGCCTTTGTTTGCCTTAATTTCAAATTGCTCAAATGCTCCAGTCCACTCTGGGCACTGCACTAAAAGGTGGGGGGGGGGGGTGCATTGTGTGTGGCAGGGGAAACCTATTAGAGCTACGGAGAACAAAGACAGGCAAAGGATGGGGCAGCTGTTGCTTAGGAGGGGGGGGGCATACAGCCACCGAAACACTGGAAATGGTAAATTATTTTTTTCACCCCCCTTCTGCAACTTGCGCTTGATTACATCAAAGTGTGACCGTACAGGCCTCTGTCTCTGAGGTGGCAGAAAATCTTCCAGAGAGAGAGAAAAGTATAAAATAGGGGGAAAACTATATATAGGCCTACTTCACTATAGGACATGTGGTCAAATCATCCACAGCTTGTGGATGTGTTGATGTGTGGGCTGATACTGTTTCAGGATTTCCAAGATTTTACTCTGCATTCCGTTCCGTCCTTTGGTATTATCTCGAGTAATGTAGCAAAGTTATGCCTACACTAACAGGTTTGAGAGAGAGAGTGTGAGTGAGTGAGTGAGTGAGTGTGTGTGTGTGTGTGTGTGTGTGTGTGTGTGTGTGTGTGTGTGTGTGTGTGTGTGTGTGTGTGTGTGTGTGTGTGTGTGTGTGTGTGTGTGTGTGTGTGTGTGTGTGTGTGTGTGTGTGTGTGTGTGTGTGTGTGTGTGTGTGTGTGTGGAGAGAGAGAGGGAGAGTGACATGTATTTCAAGGACACACACATCCACATATATATATAACACTATCTGCTCATATTCTTTGAGTTTTTGGATTATAATAAATACCTGTTCATTTTAATAACCTTCAAATTACCTATCTATTTTAGCTAATTCACTGATGTCTATAGTTATCAATCAAAAGATAAAGTATAGGGGCACGGTGGCACAGTTGGTAGTGCTGTCGCCTCTATAGAAGGTCCTGGGTTCGATTCCCGCTGGGGACGCTGTGGGCACTGGCGGCGTGTTCCATCCTCCGCGTCATCAGTGCCCATACCCGAGGCGGGGGTTGGCGATAGGGCCTTTCTGTGTGGAGTTTGCATGTTCTCCCCGTGTCCCTATAGGGTAGATACCCTCACAGAAACATGCCGTAATCCTGGTCTCTAAAACTACCTCCCCCTGGCCAGCCGGGGCGCCTGATGGAGGGGAAAGGAACTGGTCGGAATAACGTGTCCCTTCCACGCGCTATGTCCGGCCGGGGAAATTCCCCTCTGTCAGGTGAAAAGAAGCAGCTTGGACTCCTCATGCATAGAAGGAGGCATGAGGTCAGTCCGCTGCCCCCCCAGGTTGGCAGAGGAAGTGTAGCGCCCAGGATTACATTAGATAATTGGCACTGGGTGAAAAGAAAAACTGGGTTACAAAATCGTGGGATAAAAAAAAAAAAAAAAGATAAAGTATAGAAAGAGACAGGGAGACCGAGATAAATACGTTTTACGGAATTGATGATTTAAAATCCTAGCCTACTTAATTGTTGTAATATGCATGAAGCTTGACCTACATCCCAGTCTGCTAACTATAGTCACATAAGCCCGTCTAATACATAAATACTGATCTGCAAGCTCACAGGCTCAGTATACTAGTACACATTGTGAGCTTGTAGATCTGCTATTTTCAAAACCAGGTTGAAAGGGGTTAATCACTCGTGTAATGGTAGATAGACAGAATGGCAGACAGAATGATTGCAATATACATACAATATTGTTAGTTGACAGTAAGCCTATAATGCGCGCCATGTGATATCCCATAAAAGAAATGCACATATGAACGACATTTTCTATGAGGTTGCTCATCGAAAACGGGTTTGAAATTTAGGATGTGCTATACCTTTTGAGGATTTAATAAATTCCTGTTTTTGACGTGAACTGTCATTGTGTGAAGCCGTTGTAAATATGATGAATGAGTACGATAGCTTCTTCCTTGGTTGAATGTCTTTGTTTCATTGACTGAAAACATTACAGTTCACATCTTCACATCGTCTCCTATACAGTTCTGCTATAGCCCAATCTTACAAGTACTTTGATATGGCCTGACAGGCGGTGTACTGTTTCAATTAAACTTTTTCCCACAGCCTATGTATATATGTACAAATAAAGTTAATGAGAAACAGGCCGATAGTCCTTGATGCAAATGCTGCTCAGCGTTCTAAAATCATTCAGCATTCAGCATGTGCCAGACATATTGGTCTTCAAAAACAAAAACTCAAGAGAATTGACAGAAGCAGTAATACTTATGTAATTACATAGAAATAATAATAACAAAGTGGTTAGAACTGCAGGTGATGATGAAACCTAAGCAGCAGTGTCAAAATGTGCGAGAATAATCAGAAGGCATATTATGTTACAGTAACAGTGTCAAAAGCAGAAGGCATGCTAACAAAAAATCAGTCATTTCACTTGTCTAAATTGTCTATGTACATACAAAAATGTAGCCTATATGCATAACAGTTTGATCACAGAGGTTATACAGTATGAATGTAAATACGGTGGACAGGCGTGATGGTTACATTTTAGTTAAGGTGTTCTTGTAAAAAGGTACGCATTTGACAGTTCTTTGATTCCACCTTCCTCACCCGGAAGATAACAGCATGAACTCATCCCAGAGCAGCAGCAGGGAGGGAGGTCAAAGGGTTATATAGGTTTAGACATGAGTTTGGACTGTTTTTTACTGTGTATCCTATTATTCTATAGGGGCAACAATGGCCTTGGAAAAGGGGAAGGGAACATGAAAGCAAACTTTTGGTCACCTCCATCTTCACCTATAAAAAAAGTAATTCAAATTCATCACGTAGCCTAGATTTGGCAACCAACCAGTCACAGCAGCACCGGCCGGCCTTCAGGCGATGGGATTGGCCAGGAGTCCCGCCTTCAGGCGATGGGATTGGCCCGGAGTTCCCGGGCCTGCAGGCGATGGGATTGGCCGGGAGTCCGGGACCGGACATAGAGATATACAGAAGTATTAACGGACATTTCCATTCATAGTTTAGTTGTGCTTGAGGAAGAGGAACAGGAAGTTATCAATCCACATGGGGGCCTCCGTGAAGTGTTGGCACAGAACATTGAATGCATTAGCCCTATAGAACACCCCCCCCCCCCCCCCCCCCCCCCCCATCATATCTATTTTTCACAAATCTGGGTCCTTTTTATTGTCTCTTTGAGGGGTTTTTCTACTAGGTGCTTATCAGAAACCTCATATTGCCATATTTCAACTTTTTCTTTCTGTTAAATGAATACCCGACTTCATCATACAAGTGTTTCGCCACCAAAAATATAGTGGAAACGCATCGCATTGTGACAGCACATGATAGCATATCCAAGCGAATTATTATATAAGGCTCTTAGCATTTTTTATTTAGACTATTATATACCAGCATATTTAAACCTGTCTGGCAAAAACTATGTATCCATATCCGTTTTTTATGGTAAATGTCATAACTTAACTAACTTAGCCTAAGATTTAGACTCCCTTAGACTAAGGGAGTCGATAAATACTAAGTATTTATCGATTCTGACATCATCACTCTACGAGAGTCATAAGCGACCTTGCCCCATGGCTTGTGATGGTCTGAAAACTCCTGCCTCAAAGTAACTTTTAACTTCTACAAATGCAAAATCATGCTTACCCTTCTGCCCCACTTGTCCGGTTTGTCTGTGGAAAGCATTTATAACCTGTAGATCCGTAGTTTTCAATAAAAAAAAGTGTTTTGATCCACTCTGGCATCCATCTTGGATCTCTCCTCGTCTCCCATAATGAGTGCAACTGGCTGCGCAACCCTGGCCGCTAGGGGCGCTGTTGCGCATTTACAATCGAGGAGAGATCCAAGATGGATGCCAGATTCCGATATTCCATATTGAAAACTACGGAGCTAAGGGTTGAAATTGCTTTCCGCAGACAAACCGGACAAGTGGGGCAGAAGGGTAAGCAGCACCTTAGATTTTGAATTTGTACAAGTTAAGAGTTACTTTGAGGCAGGAATTTTCAGACCATCACAACTTCACAAGCCATGCAGACAATGTCGCTTAGACTCTCGTAGAGAGATGATGTCAGAATCGAGATATATATATACCGGTATATATATATATATATATATATATATATATATATATATATACACACACACACACACACACACACACACACACATGTAGTTATAGCAGTGGCTGACTGAGACATCGAGCATGCGTCTGCAACTGGCTGTGGCCCCCATCAAGTGACCTTTTGACCAATGCGGCCCTCACCCCAAGTTGAGTTTGACAGGCCTGCTCTAGAGTGATGATGTCAGAATCATATACAGGAGTCTAAATCTTAGGCTAGTCATAACTTACCATTTCCGTTGGAAGCGGAAAACCACAGCCTCTTTTTATTTTTAGAACACACACACACACATGCACACGCACACGCACGCGCGCACACGCACGCACACACAAACACACAAACGCACGCGCGCGCACACACACACACACACACACACAGTCAAGTCGAACAACGTAAAACATAAAAAAGGAGAAGGAAAAGAGAGGATGTGCAGTTATTCAGTTATTCAGTTCATCAACTGAATAACTGTCTGTTGGGTCAAAAGGCTTGTACCTAAATTAACTGAACACTAAGGATTTTTATATTTGGATGTCACTCTTTTTTCCCTCTCTCTCAGGCCAGTTGATGACATAACAAAACTATAGGTGGAGCTTATTCACGAATTTCTGGGATGATTTAATTTTTCCATTTTACCTGCTGCATGAAGCATATGTGCCCTGCATGCATGCAGCAGGAACAACGTGTGCACTGGCAACTTTAGGCTGCCTATATAAAGTATAGGCCTATTATAACCCCTGCATATTTGGTTCGGACGGTGCCCATTATGATAATTGTTTTAACATTTCCACTTGCTATAGTTGAATTCTGTGCTTCGTCCCCGACAAAAGGTTAAAACATCTGCGATGGTATGAGGACGTGAAATAGGCATATTTGGCCACAAGCCGCATGCAGCTTTGCGAGGACTCAAGCACGAAAATCCAAACAGTATAGTCCCAACACGGCAGGGTGAAAGGTGAACATATACCCTCCCCCACCACACACACACACACACACACACACACACACACACACACACACACACACACACACACACACACACACACACACACACACACACACACACTGTCAGCCTCCCAAATCACGTGAATTTGTAATAGGGGGGACAGACTGTACACATTGTTTTGTCATCAAAAACATTAGGCCCATAGTAATCCTAAAAGTGCATGTTCCTTGAGTCAAGAATCTCGACTATAGTCTGTGTCTGCGTCTTTAGTCCAAAACACAACGCGGGAAAACAAATTAGCTATATTTGTGAATTATTCAGGAGAGCAAAACAAATTAATGTTTGACACTGAAGCTGGCGTATTGTATTGACAATTTGACATGGTAATTCAATAAATGATCTCATTTTCATGATTTCATCTATTTTAATCCTGAAGCCCGCTAGGCCGTTCAACTGTTTCGATTTTATATTAGTGTCGTTTTTTCCACGCACAGTCGCACACGGCGCGCGCGCGCACACACCCACGCACACGCACGCGCACACACACACACACACACACACACACACACACACACACACACACACACACGTATTATACGTGACGTACATCTACTTGATGATGTAGGGCGTAGGCCTAACCGATGGCCCATTGACATGGACTTACGATTTGTGTGTCTGATAGGTTTGCATTATTATAAGCTGCCTATGCCTTCTTTCTTTCGCTCACTTTACTGTGTCATTCAAACCTCGCACTGAGCTATAGCCTAGAGTCAATCTCTGAGCCCAATATGGAGATACGAGGTTTCTGTGCGTGTGTGAATTCTGCATGTTCTTCAACACGTATACAGCAGGGCTGCGGGAAGGGTTCCATGAACTCCCACTCTCCCGACAGGCCGGCCACGTCTCCCCCAGGCCAGGCTGCACTCAAGCGGATGAAAAGCAGGCAGTTTGGCGCTGTTTTAATGGACCACGTTTCTTTCACCGCGATCCCGATATCTTATATCTCTGGGCGTTTTTAGAATGGGGGGGGGGGGGGGGGGGGGTAATAACAACATATATATAGAATTGACTGAGAATAGATTTTTGTGTCCCGTGTAGGCTATATCGTTTTAATAACGCGTTGGCCGGGCTTAGTAGTAATGTGACAGTGCAGTCCTTAATTCAAACCGTGGGATAGCTCAGCTGCAGAGTCAGTCACACAAAGCTATAATTCAGAGAGAATAATCACGGGTCAGGATGCAGGGTAATTGTCAGACTGAACCTCACTGTTATAGATAGTGGATGGACAAAGTTCTTCATGCAGTGTGTGACAGTATAGGCTACGTCTAAAAGTTGGGATTTTTTTGTGCTTATAACGTATATATATTCTGATGACTCTGAATTTTGTATAGAGAACTTGATCTTCACAATCTCACATGAGCCGCATGCATGTAGGCTACTCTTAATTGTGGAGAAAAAAAAGTCAATTAAAGTCTCATAGAATTAGAAAGACCATGCATATTCACACATTTTATGCATTTCCTTATTTGCATTTATATAATTTTATTTAAAGAAAACGATAACATGAGCATTTTTGTTTTAATGCCATATAAATAATGTAATATTTTTTTTGTGCCATATAAATAATGATATGGCACATATAGTCCATATAAGTGTGTGTGTGTGTGTGTGTGTGTGTGTGTGTGTGTGTGTGTGTGTGTGTGTGTGTGTGTGTGTGTGTGTGTGTGTGTGTGTGTGTGTGTGTGTGTGTGTGTGTGTGTGTGTGTGTGTGTGCGTGCGTGCGTGTGCGTGCGCGCGCGAGAGACAGAGAGCTGGGAGAGACAGCGAGTAATTAATAGCAAAGTCATAAGTCATTAAACTAATTAGCTATCCTTCATAGAGGCCTACCATTATTTTGTATTTATTTTTTACATTTGACTTGGTAAAGACTGTAATTGTTTAAAAGCCGGTACATGTGGGGCAGCTGGGGGCGGGCAGCAACATATAGGATAGGTGTTTCCACAAACAGCAATAGCCAAAAATATTTGAAATGCGATTCCTTTAACTGCACACAATTTGTAGCCATACTAGTCTACTGCATGATAGATCTACCGTATAGCGTATAGCCTACACGAATAAGGTAGGCTATAGGCTGTATATTGCAATGCAGTAGACCTATACGTTCTGTTGCGGGACTTTAAAGAAGTTAAGTGGATATAGCCTATAGGTGACATATTAGTCAAACCTAGATTTGCAAGGCATGCAAGTAAAATAATGAAAACATGAATGTATATAGGCCTTCTTTGGGAATTATATAAATAATCTGTGGCCAAAAAAAAAGGCGGAAATGTGTCTGCATGTATAGGCTATATATATATACTGTGCGTGCAACAACACGGGAATCAAGCAAGCTTTGTCTTGTCTTCTTTCCCCGCGTTGCTCTTCTTTGGCCGGGCATGGCGTATAGCTGTGAGTAGCCTAACTATACTATTATCACTTTCGGATCACAGAGATCGGGTTGGATCAATTCCCCCGGGGACCCGAGCCTCGAAGCTATACCCATATAGGCAGCTGTATACAGAATGATCCCTTCGAGCTTAATTTATATGGCTAGTCCATCGACATGGGGGTGCATGTCGCTAACAGAAAAGAAAAGATCTACAAGCTCACTGCAGGGCATCACGAGGCCAAAAAGAACCGATCTAAATGTACAAGCTCACAGGGAATCACGAGGCATGAGTTGTCAGCTTATAGAGATCTGCTGCTGTTCTGACTGCTATAAATAAACCATGCATGGCTTCAGTTGTCCGCCTCCTCACTGAAGTTTATAAATCGTAGAAGCTGTCTAATTTGTTTTGTGACTAAGGTGGACCCTCTTGTAAACAAGTGTAATGCTTTATTGGGTCGTCCACTCACAGTTAACAGTCTTTGTATTGAGTTGTGCTTGAAATGTAGTGTAATTCTGCAAACTGAACTGTGCGTGTGTGTGCATGCAGTGCTGTCCGTGTGTGTGTGTGTGTGTGTGTGTGTGTGTGTGTGTGTGTGTGTGTGTGTGTGTGTGTGTGTGTGTGTGTGTGTGTGTGTGTGTGTGTGTGTGTGTGTGTGTGTGTGTGTATTATAGCCTAGGTGCCATATCAACAAGTGACAAGCGATGTTTTTGTTGCAATCAAAGTGAGGAAAATGGACGGTTTCATGTCGCCGTGCCCTCAGTGCAAAGTATGCGAGAGGAGACGAAACACATGCACACACACACACACACACTTTAGCCTATATACGCGCACGCGGCACGGACATATATACATGCATTTTTCTCGCTCTCCCGCTGATCTCTTCGTATCGGCTCTGCAGTGTGTGTGTGTGTGTGTGTGTGTGTGTGTGTGTGTGTGTGTGTGTGTGCGTGCGCGCGTGTGTGTGTGTGTGTGTGTGTGTGTGTGTGTGTGTGTGTGTGTGTGTGTGTGTGTGTGTGTGTGTGTGTGTGTGTGTGTGTGTGTGTGTGTGTGTGTGTGTGTGTGTGTGTGTGTGTGTGTGTGTGTGTGTGTGTGTCGCTATGTGAACGTTGTGCTTTAAGTGGTAGGGGCCTAATAAACATACAAAATGCATAGCAGACTGTTGTGGTGGTGGTGGTGGTGGTGGTGGTGGGCCATGCTGGAGTACATGCGTTACACACTGCACTCCGCCACGCGGAGATCCTACAGCTCAAGTATAGGCTACTGTTAATTAGATTAACATCTGGCTGTTTGTATATATACCTGCCCGAGTGAGTGAAATAGCTCTTGATCCTTGGACTCATCATTATTATATCAGCATAATAACTGTCGGTTGTAATATTGTATTAACACTTCTGTTCTGTTTGCTGCAACGAGTGTGTGTGTGTGTGTGTGTGTGTGTGTGTGTGTGTGTGTGTGTGTGTGTGTGTGTGTGTGTGTGTGTGTGTGTGTGTGTGTGTGTGTGTGCGCGCGCGCGCGCGTGAGACAGACAGACAGACAGACAGACAGACAGACAGACAGCTCAGATCAGATCAGAGTACTCCAAGCAGACATTATTGTCATTTCCCCGTTGTTTTGCGTGCGTGCGAGCGCGTGCATGTGCTTCTGATCACATTCCTGCATGGCTAAAGACGTAATGGGTAGCCTATATATATTGGGGTTATACCATGCATGTAGCCTATACACAAACTATACGACTAAACTGCTATACAAATATTACAATAGGCCTATGTGTGCAAAGTAACATTATATGTCAAAATGAACCAATAGGAGTTTTTAAGTATAGCCCAATAAGTGCAAACACGGGAGAGGACGCGCAACAAAGAACATGGTGGAGGTGCAGCATGCAGAAGTATATAGCCTATTTTATGGAGTATACGCGTAAATGTTTTTATAGTATTTTTGGATATTACTTTCACTCCACTATACATTTCAGACAAATAGTATATCCTATAGCCTACTTTTTGACTCCAAATATATAGAAATTAGCCGAATTAACCGCTTAAATCATATAGTGAATATAGCGATATGGAGCTCATCCTAATATGGCGTTGTGAAGTTAATCCGCCTTCACTATATATTATTGATTCTTAGAACATTTCTGGAAAATCTTACATTCTATACAGGGGGAAAAATGCATAAAAGTAAATATAATAAGCCACACATGTGACTGAGAAACTTGCAATACATTTTTAAAAGTTGACTAATATATCGTATAGCCTGTAGCCTAATGACGCAAGTAGTTCAAAAAATTAGCCTACTGTAGTAGGCTACATTCAGAGTCAGACAATTGTTTATAGCTCAAGTTCTCGAATTCATTCATTAATTCATTCACCTCTCGTGAGCGTGCGTGCACGTGTGTATAAAACGTGCACACATACATTGACGCAAGTATTCTAAGTGTTATGTGCCGTGTTATGTGCATGTCGTGTGTGTGTGTGTGTGTGTGTGTGTGTGTGTGTGTGTGTGTGTGTGTGTGTGTGTGTGTGTGTGTGTGTGTGTGTGTGTGTGTGTGTGTGTGTGTGTGTGTGTGTGTGTGTGTGTGTGTGTGTGTGTGTCAATCTTGACAACAACAACAACAAACTGACCAAATTAATATAACTATAAAGAGAGAGGAAGCCGTAGCGGTCTGCATTGGGATGTTGTGTGAACAGCAGCCCTCCCTGACGGTGCATTTTTCACATAGCACGTGAAAACACGAGCTTTTCCTGTCCGTCTAATCAGTCTCGTCACGTTGTGTTATACCGTCGTGAAAACCGGCCACGGTGCTGTGTGTGCTGTATAGCCGCGGCGTTTTACGCCATGTATCATATGATAACTAATAAATACGTGTGTCAGTGCATGTGTATTGGGCCTATATATAAGCCGATATACAATATCGCTGCTGCACACGCACGGCACGCACGCGCGCGCGCGCGCACACACACACACACACACACACACACACACACACACACACACACACACACACACACACACACACACACACACACACACACACACACACACACACACACACACACACACACACACACACACACACATATATATGTTCGAAAGTTCCTGGGGGAAATGAAAAAAAAATAAAACACTTTGTTCCTCGGAAATATATAGTTGTAAAATGAGGTCTGTGAAATACGCAACAAATACCATGGGCGTAAAATATAGGTCAGGCATATTATATATAGCAATCTTTAGAGGGAGGGAAAGGGGTATTTTAGCAAACAAAAGAAAATTAATTGTGAGTTTGTGACTCGGCCACAGCAACAGAGGCTGAGCAACTGGTAGTTCAATTGGAAAATCTTGTCAATTAAAATGATCTGCATGCGCTATAGCAGGCTATAGTTGATGTGCGTATAGGCTTATGTTAAACACATTTTGCTTAATTACTTGGATTGGGAATTGGTGTGTGTATAGGTCTATTGTGTATTTCGATATGGACACATTGGGTTCGACTCCTCACTTTAAAAACGTGAATCTTTGCTATCACAATAATCACATTATGTACTTTGCATAGGCTCTTCTTTGAAGCAGCGGTGCAGTTGCGGATATAGAATGTTGAACTATATGGGAGAGGGGTGCAAACGGGGGAGTGGAAGGGGGGGGGGGTCGTTTGAATATCCATTTTTTATTGAATCACCTGTCAACGCCGTCCAATCAGCGTCGACTACGGGAACATTAATTGATGAAGGTGTCTCTGGGCTCGCGCACCTCCCCATGTCATTTTATTTGTGGCTTAACCAGCAGCACGAATACCAGCTGCATTTTTAGCTCTTATTCTCTCTCTGTCTCTCCCCCCTCCGCACTGTTAGTTGCTCTCTCTCTCTCTCTCTCTCTCTCTCTCTCTCTCTCTCTCTCTCTCTCTCTCTCTCTCTCCCTCTCCCCCCCTCCTCTCTCGCTGTGGCAGTGGCGTACACCTACCCCTCGGCTCGTACTGCTCTCGACCAGAGGGGAGTGGAGCCGGCAGAGGCAGGCAGGTAGAGAGAGCAGAGATCCGGCTTTGGTGGACACATCCGTCGCATTCCTCCACCATGCCAGACCGGGGCCGACAGGGACTGGATGCCGTCGGCTCATCCAATGCATTAGACGCCGCCGCCGGCTCCATTTAAACTCTTATTATGTCAAAGTTTGCAATCTGATGACGCAGCAGTGTGGACGCATCATCACCAGGATGCCTTGAGTTACATCCCCGTGCAATTTACAGGCGATTCCCTTCTCGTTTGGCAGAGGACAGTAATAATACACTCCAGATCAACTAAACATGGGGGACCTGGAGTGTGGTTTTGAGGAAATGCAGGGAGTGAAACTGGGGTACCTGCTCATCAAAGGCAAGCAAATGTTTGCCTTGTCTCAGGTCTTCACCGACCTCCTGAAGAACATTCCTCGGACCACCGTGCACAAGCGCATGGACCACCTGAACGTGACGAAACACCACTGTGATCTGGAGGAGCTGAGAAAGCTCAAAGCAATAAATTCTATCGCTTTCCACGCCGCCAAGTGCACTCTCATATCACGCGAGGACGTCGAGGCTCTGTATTTCTCCTGCAAGACGGAGCGCGTGTTGAAATCCAACAAAAGAAAGGTGAAACCGGCTCCCCCGGGACAGGACGCACGCCAGGGGACCCGCGCGGACGCACACGCCGGGCTGTGGCGGCAGGAGAAACTTTGGCTCAGTTTGCACAGCGGTCCAGAGAGCCTGTCACTCCAAAACAAACCCGCGAGGCTGAGAGCGGTCCCGCCGCCCGACTCCAAACTACCTCAATTTTACAACAAATCCCGCGGCCGGGACAACAATTCAGCGCCCAAGTCCAAATGCAAACCCTTTAAAAACTATGAAACGCCTCAGACACCGGGGAACCGGCTGACGTTCGGCCAGAGACATTCGTTTTTCCGGAGCGCGGTGACACACCACCGGCAGCCCGTGCTGCACTCCGCCATAGCGGCGCAGCAGTCCATCAGCGCATCCAGCGACCTACTTCACAGGAGGAAGAGGAGGCGCGACGGGGGGGGCGGCGGCCGCAGCAGCAGACACAGTTCACACCACCCCCCGGTGCTGGTCGTGCACCCCAAATGCTGCAGCAAGGCCAAGTCATCCGGCAACGGGACTTTGGGCACCTTTCACTTGTCTCATGATTTTTACCTGCACGATCCCAGGCCCAATCACCACCACCACCGGTCCACTTTCCTCGAGAGCTACAGCAGTGACACGGAGTCCAGCACTTACTCCGACCGGGCTAACAACGATTCGGATTTCGGTTCCAGTTTCTCCACGAGCAGCAACTCTGGGAGCTCCGACGAGGAGGAAGACGAAGATGACAGTCCATCTAGCTCCGAGGTCAGCTCGGAGGAGGAGAGCTCGTCGCACTCGGACTCCAGCTCGGTGTCTAGCCGCGTCTCGGTTCAGAGCATTCGGTTCAGACGAGCCCGGGTTGCCACCAACCTCACCAAAAGTGTCAACACTAAAGCGTCTCTGGTACTACAACCTACTTTTCACTACAGCCACCAGCAGCAGCAGCACATGACACAGGCCACTATGGGACTGGACCCCATGAGTATGCATGAAAATGGTCCAAAATGTGACTTTAGTAGCAACATTAGAAAGGAAATGGGGCCATTGCAGCCCCCAAATTTCAGTTTGATCGATGTTCGCGACAGCTTTTTCTCTGAGTGGAATTCGGGGGGCTATTTTTCAGAAGGGCACAGTGATCCAAAGAGAGCATATCCTCCTCCGCGCAGGACGCCGGGGCATCCAAACAAATGTCCATCTGCACTGAGCTCACACTGTGCCCATGACAAAGACACCAAGCCCTCCAAAAGTAGGCTTACCGACAACCAGCTCGAGCTGGCCGCAAATCTAAAAAGCGACGTGAAAACCACCACCATCAACAACAACAACCTAAAAATACCCTCCCCGCTCAAAACCGTAAAGACTGAAGCCGAGGAGCCCCCCGTGACCACGACAGGATATGACAGGACAGGCAAAACACCCCCCATTAACTTTCAAAATGTGAAAATTAAAGTGGAGGACTCGAGCTACGACGAGTACGAATATTCGTATCAAACCTCTGTATTCCAATGCAAAGCAGCCACGGAGAAAAACAATGGCCCATACCCCGGCGGTGACATCAAACAAGCCTTCAACAACAACACAACTAAAGCCATTGAGGATAGCGCTGCGGTCCCATGCAGGCCCCCCGGGGCCCCCTCTCCCTCTCAGGAATGCAAGACCACTCAAGACGCTCCTTGGACGGAGCAGGGAGACTACAAAAACGGCGCGAGGGTCAGGAAAAACTACAGGACTCTGGTGCTCGGGAAGAAAAACGGAATTCCGAGGGCGCAAACAAAACACACCGCGTCCAAGCTGGTCGATATAAAGGGCTCCCTTTCTCGTTCCGAGGGATCCACGGAGGATTTATCCGGGACTAGTAAACGCAAACGCGCGGTCGGCAGTGTAGCGTCGCCGGCGAAGAAGGCTTTCAGCTTCATGGCAAATTTCCCGTCTCCGCCGTCACTTGTTGTCGGCAGAGACGGGGATTTGTGTCCCGCTTACTCCCTGAACTCGCTGAGGGACCCCCGGCCGCCCCCTCTCTCCCACCCCGTGTGGCAATGGCAGCCAGGCGGCCAGCCTCTGCCTCTCCCTCCCCCACACGCACAGAGGACCAGGAAATGCTGAGGCTTTTCTGGAAGAGAAAAAAAAGAGAAAGAAACACGCCGCCATCGCTTTCTATATCGAAACCCGATGGGGGCGAAAGAAAAATCTATATTCTGCCGGTCTTAATGGGACTGAGGCAAGCACACAGATGGCCTGAACCATTGTTGCTTTTAATTGTCTCACTGTTTCAAATCTATGGATTATTTACATTCCCCGGCGTTGTTGTTGCTGTTTTTTAAAGTGTAGGCTACGCGTGGATATGCTCCGTGACGCGCATATTTCTTTTTGAGCCTCAAAACCCCAATAGGACCGTGAGACTGGTGGATTTATGCTGAAAACAGACCTTTAAATAAGCTATACTAAATCCTAAGCAATAGGCTACATGGGTTTGCAAAGTGTGTTTACTTGACTGTTTCTTCTGGAATTATTTCTCCTTCGCCTTTATGCTCGACCTGTTGGATTGTATAAGCAGCCAGGGTTTTCAGCCAGGGTTGTGCTTTGTGTGTGTTTGAGAGAGGAGAGGGGGGGACCCCTCACCTCGTAAAAATCACTGCATTCCATGTGATATTTAGGCCAATTTGTTGGTGTTGGCTTGTAGTGAGGGAAAGTTTGGTTCTATAGTCAAAAAAGAAAAGGAAAAAGGGTTTCCCCATTTGTGCCACTGCGTCTATTTCATTAAGGCCCATTTCCCTGTATTGTGTGATGACTAACGTGGAATGGTAGGATATGGTATGTGCTTGCCACACAGCTCCATGTCGAATCGTCCAATTCTACATAATTCTAAGCAAAAACATAGGCTCATCAATGTCTGTCTGTGCGTGTTCACAGCTAAGCCTTCGCTAGATTGGATCCGGGTGCTTGTGGGTTTTTCTCTCTCTTTTTTTTGGGTGCTTGTGATCTGGTTTTCAGTATTGTTTTGATATCTCCAGAGTATTTCCTGCAGGTTTGCATTTTGGACCGTGCACAGGCGCGCGCGCGCCACACACGCACACACACACACAGAACCAGCGCCATAACAGGCCCAGACACAACACAGGCCTTATGTACAGACAATCAAACGCGTGGGGGGCTCAGGCCTTCATATCACACCGTTAGTTCTCATGTTAGGCAGGGTTTAAGTGCTTAGGGCCCCCCTACCCCACACAAATCCATTAGCTCACAGAATTTGAGAGCATATCACATTGATTTGCCACGTGAGTCTGTGTGTTGTCGTTCTATGATGTGAATTGTTCCGAATTAAGGGCTATATATAACATGGAGAATGACAATGCCAGCAATGCATGTTGTAGGGCAGGCTATAGCCTGCAGGACAGCCCCCGTGGAAAATATACCAAAACAACATCCTGCAACACATTGCAACGTGTAAGCTACATGTAGCTTAGTGGCTGCAGAGAAACAATGCGAGAAAGCACAAAATGATGTAAGGCTTGCATTGCACTTTGATACTATTGGGGGTCTGGTTTCAGCTTTAGGATTTTGGACTATATAGACCATAAAGTGATGTCTGGAAAATGCTAAAGAAAGAAATGTGGCTAATGTTGATATGGACAAAAGGCTCAAGCGTTGATTGCATTTTGTAGCCTATTCATTGTTTGACCTACTTGTTACTTATGAATGAGACAATGCTCCGAACAGTTTGGCTAGTTAATTTTATTTCAATTTCACTCCTAACCACCAAAGCTGATTGGGGGATTTGGTCAGGACTTGTCCATAGGCTCAGGAACACACAACAAGGCCTATATCCAAAACGAACAATTCCATATAACGCATATATAGTTAACAATGGTCTGTTCACCTATAGAAAAACAAAACAAGCCCAGAATCAGGTCAGCAAATGTCATTTTTGACAGGTCAAAATGTTTTTTTTCCACAGCCTATTAATTATGTCAAAACATGTCCACGTGTTTATATGGCCGCTCAGTGAATGTATAGTTTTAATTTCACCCCCAAATTCAACAGCTTGCCTTGAAAAACAGACCCCACCAAAAAATAATAACAATAATAATAGGGGAAAAAATACGAATATTGAATACGACTGCAGTTATACGTCCGTAGATAGGGGGTTCCCCTTTTATGGAGGACGCATGCATCCATGCGTCCATGTGTGCCACAGCTCCTTATAGTCAAATCCTCAGTGTTAATCTATATCCATATGGTGACCCATTTGGTTACGTTTGTTTTGTACACCCAGAGAGTAAAATTAACAGGGTTTTTCGCAGTGCATATATGATGTCATTCATTCGGAGCGCTGCAGCCATCATTTGACCATTTGACGGGTGAATGTAAAGAAATGTACAAATCTCTCTTTCGCCCTGCGCCTATAGATCAGTGTGAGTATAGCCTACACATGTGGTAGATGTTTAGCGGTGTGATTAAAGGGCCCATACATATACAAGGTCTCACTCAGCAATACACTGACTGACTGAGTGTTGTACTTTTAAGTGTAAAAAAAGAAAGAAAAGGGAAAAAAGCACTTTGCTGCATGCCTAAAAGCTCCCGGTGAGGAGGTGCAAGCTTCACCTGCGTTTTACCAACGCCTCCAACCTAAAGAAAGACACAAGAATGGCTTGATCGTTAACAATCTCTCGATTTTGTAAAATGGAGGGTTGTTCGTGGTTGTGTGTCTAGGGGGGGGGGTCTTTCAGCGTTTAATCCGCGTGTCAAAAGCATATCTACGGCACAGGACGAAGAGTGGTCGCCCCAAAAAGCTGCGCTTTCGTCAGCGAGGGCACGCCACTCACACACGCGCGCGCGCGCACACACACACACACACACACACACACACACACACACACACACACACACACACACACACACACACACACACACACACACACTATTCTCAGGCAAGCAATTTGCAATTCATCGCTGAGGGTTGTGCATGTGGTAATGGCGTGTTGGGAGGGACCCTCCGTTAAGACAAATAGACGTGTGACACAGTGACAGTGACGCCCTCAACGTAAACAATTGCATCGTAGTAACTAAAGGCCGACCCCCCCCCCCCCCCCCACCACCCCCCATCTCCTCAATAGCCTATAATCCATTCAATCTCTTTTACTTAGCTTTTTTTATTCAATACTTGAGGTCAGGTTTTGACGAGAAATTTGAAGTCACTGGTTGTTTATATGAAACAGAATATTTATTTTTGTGATTTTTTTCTTTCAATTTTTTTTTAATATTGACTTTGTTGTGAATAACAGGACAAAATGCACTCGAAAAGGAAACTTGAATGGTGGATTTCTGAAGCACTTTCCCCTTCCTTCTCTTTTGTTGTTGAATATATGAAGCATTCATTAAACGCGACTGAGTGTGAATATTAAGACTGCGTTTTCATTCCTTTGACGGGCATGTATCATTTGGCAATGTGGGAGGATGAAGCTTATACATGTGTTGTAGCAAGGATATTTTAATTATTTCTGTTTACAAGTGTATGGTATGGCCTGTGTGTGTGTGTGTGTGTGTGTGTGTGTGTGTGTGTGTGTGTGTGTGTGTGTGTGTGTGTGTGTGTGTGTGTGTGTGTGTGTGTGTGTGTGTGTGTGTGTGTGTGTGTGTGTGTGGCCTATATATGTATGTATATATACATATGTGTATGTATGTAGGCCTATATATCATTAACACAATTAATTATGCTATACATGCCCTAACTTCATCTCAATTAAGAGTGTCATATGTATAATGAAAATAGCAGATCTACAAGCACACACGTTGTTGTGAGCTTGTACAGATTATTTACACTATTTTAAATATGTTTCCATATAATAACATAAACTTTGGACTTGCATAGCAAGATGTGGTCCTATAGGATGTATAATTGTAATGCAGATGAATGCTTTCCCTTTGTCACATGCTTATGTGTGTGTTGATGTGTTGTTTTAAATGTGCACATTATTTTGGTGCCACACAGAATAAAAGGGGGGTCTTCCAATGTAAAACAGACGAGGAGCAGCCTAACACACAAGAAAGCGTTTTAATGCCCTATATATATCTGGGCACTATATGAACACAAAAAGGTTAGAAAAACATGCAGACTTGACTACTGGAGACTAAAATGCGGAAAAACACACCCTTGGTTTGCCATTAGTCTACATTGGAATAGTCAGTGAATTGCATGCAATTTCCCATGAGGCTAGAACGTTTCTGGTCACATTCTGTACTAGTGATTACATTGAGAGAGGGAATGAACCGCAACCCACAATAATGTTGGCCGACATAACACATAGAAGAACAGCATATAAGCAGGTCCTTTTTTTTTTTACCAAACTTTATATGGCCCGCAAAAAGCTGCACTAACACTAAATATCATAGAGGAATTCACACTTTCCATGCATGGCCTATTTACGTCCAATTGCCTATGGGTTAAAATTCTCAACGTATATAGAGAATGAATCCCATGCAGCACGTACACTATACTGGGCTTTTAGGAGGACACGAGTTGGTTGAGCAAAGGCAGGCAAACCGCACGTGAGCGCACGTACGCAACGCACGCACAACGCGTGCACGCACAAAACAGGTGTCGGCTATATAGTTTATATAGTGCTGATATATGGACTAGTCTAACTTCAGCTTTCGAGGTTATAACTCTTTCGGGATAGAGAGGACGGTGAAACAACATGGCCAACAACATAGACCTTGGCAGGCTATAATAGTTACATGGGTCTGCATGCATCAGATTCAGCATACAAAGCAAACATTTATGATATGTGTGTTTGGAATATTGTGACCATTAATTTTGACTAGATATGCCACCATGTTGATTGAGAACGGCATAACGATAACCTGCACACATTTAAATGTTTTACTTTAGCCTATACTCTTTCCTGTATACCCATGGGGTTGTTTGGCGACTGGGGGCAGAACAGCCGACTGACTGAGCCGGCTTTGTAACCTCGGGATGGGGATAGAAAGCTGGCTCGGTCGGCCTGTTCTGCCCCTGGACAGCTCGGCTGCATGAAGTCATGCTGGCTTTTTAGGGTTAAATTCCAGTGCGGATTGGGAACCAGCAGACTGTAACTTCTATAGATAGGCCTATACGTATAGAGCAGAGTTTAAAAGAAACCTCCAATTTCCCAAAGGGCTCGGCCATTCAATCATAGGCTACTGTCGCGTTCTGTCCTATCTGTTATGCGTATACTCCTTATAGGCTAAATGCTGACAGATACACGCCGTGCAGGGAGGGTCAGCGCACGGATATATGCTATACTTAACTTAGCTCTATTTGGCCGATAAAAGCTGCGAGAGCGATTTTTATGTTCAATCTCTCAACTGTAAAGGGTTTGCACGCCATCAAATATTCATTAGAACGGTTAAATATACAATTATAGTAGGCAGCCTAACTGTTTATTTATTACCATACAGCTGCACCCAAATTGTTATTTTATATCGCACGCACACACACACACGCACAGACACACGCACGCACGCACGCACACACACACACACACACACACACACACACACACACACACACACACACACACACACACACACACACACACACACACACACACACACACACACACACACACACACACACACACACACACACACAAACACGCTACGCTCCCCCCACACACGTAGGCTCACACACACTACACTCACAGGCACGCGCGAGCGCGCGCACACACACACGTCTCCAATATATAGCCTATATATATATGACACGTCAGATTTCAGGGTTATTATGTAAAAGCAAGTCACAGCTTTAGTTAGGGACGGTCATCGTCTGAAACATAGGATATGTACAGGCTATACATAAAGTGCAACTCAAGTGTTAAACTCCAACACAGAAGCATATTATAGGTTCCACCGTGCTGCATCTTGCAAAGTCCACAAGCTAACAAGTTGATCCGGACAAAGTAACACGAGAGATTCACATTTCATACAAGCTGGCGTCAATATTTTGGCCAGCGAGTCTGTTGGCTATACCTACACTGTTTAAATAAATAAATAAATAAATAAATAAATAAATAAATAAATAAATAAATAAATAAATAAATAAATAAATAAATAAATAAATAAATAAATAAATAAATAAATAAATAAATAAATAAATAAATAAATAAATAAATAAATAAATAAATAAATATATAAATAAACAAACAAACAAACAAACAAACAAATAAATTAAAAATCTTTCAGAAGTTGCGACAAGTATACCACCTAAGTGTTGACACACAAAATGATATATAAATAAATAGTGATTCAGTAAAAAAAAGCCTGATTTCAAACGGTATGCTATATACTTATATGACTGTGTCCCTTATATGTATCTGGCAGACCGGGTGTAGCCTACAGCCCTACACTCTTTATTTGGCAAAAATAGTTGAATACAACTGCATGGGTGCTGTCTTTCTGCTTTCCGTGAAGCCAATTGACACGAATGACACAAACAGTGTCTATATTTTCCAATGACTCAAGGACTAATACATGCTGAACGTTTGCAGGGTTGCTAAAACTTTGCATTGCAGATATACGTGAAAATATAGGCTATATATAGCGAACCTATTCATACTGCACTGCATGGTTACGTTATGTAAAATAGGCCTATACAAGAAAACAATAAACAATTCAATTTCTACATCACCGTGTTCCCAATAAGGCCAATAACAACCTGCCTTTATGTTAAATAATTTGTCCTATTTACTGCAAGCCAATATGTGGCAGGTTTACAGCCGCTGTAATGCGATGACGTTTTGGATAACAGGTTAAAGGTCCATAACCCTTAATGACTGCAGTTACATATTCATTAACTCATTACCTGCTATGTTAATTCCGCCAACTGTGTTTGTGTCAGCATTGTTTTTGCCTCTCATGCGATGGAAATTAGGGGGAATGCGATCCCCCCGGTCTCCCCCGCTGCCTCTCACACGGGGCCCGGGGCCAAGGAGACTCAAACACGGCCAGTAGCCTTTACTGAGAGACAGGAGAGCCGGCTGAACAGGGACGTTGATATAGCTCGACTGCCTCGACAAGCCTGTGTTTGCTGCCTTACTGACCACCCTTTTCCCTTAAAAAACTTTGTTTTATTGAAGCCTTATATCTTATTGTTTTAACATGTTTTACTTTTATGCCTCATGCTTAGCGACACAAATTCAGCAGACCGTGATCCCTGCAAGCCTTTATTTGAAGTTATATAACTTTGCCTCAGTTTTAGATAAACCCAACACTAACCATCCCTCTAAATAAAAATAATTGTTAATTTTAAAAGTTTGAAAAAGGATTTATATTCATCGAAACACGAATACACTGTAGAGCTCAATAATTAATTCATAAATAACCCAATTAACTTAAAGCCATATCACCGTATGTAAAATTACGAAGGTTCGCGAAATAGGAACCGATATTTATATTTATAATATTTATAATTAGCCTATTGTTATTAGCTACTGACTGATATTTTATTTTATTTATTTTCCACTTAATTCCAGGGTTTAAAGAAAAACAGAAAATGTGAAACCAGCTAAATCATCGAAGTATATTTGACAGCATGATGTCTGGTTCATATAACAGAACCAGTGAGAGTCAAACCTTAACCATTTAAACCCTCATGTGTTACAGTTACAGTGTTGGCTTTATATACTTGGTTGGTCTGCTGACTCTGCTCTTGTTCCTTCTTACACCAAAATCTCTTCAGTCTCTTCTCCAGACCAGACCACATCAATGCGACCGCGGCGGAAATCTCTGATGTTTCTCCCCGAGCGTTGGGGGGTTTCTTTTTCAAGTGGTGATAACTCTGATAAAGCCTTGAAATAAAGTTTATAGAAGAAACAGCCGAGGAGCTGATAAAGGCCAGTCCTGCAAGCAGTGGCTTTTCCGGAGCGAGAGTCGCTGGGAGGAAGGGAGGAAAAGCAGTATGCTGGAGGGAGGGAGCAGGGGATTTGTGACTGCAGGTCACGGAGCTCAACTCACCGTATAGTGTATACAGGCTACTAGTGCAGTGGGTTCTCAAACTTTTTCGTGTCAAGGAAGGACCCCCAAATTGATATGTATATATTGATTTGCATGTGTTAAATAATAGTATAATACATATAGGCCTACATACTGTATTTTGTATTTGTATTTGTATTTTTGATCATTTTCAAATATCCCAAAATCAGTATAGGCTACAAGCTGGCAGCGCTGTGAGCTCATGATATGGTATTTTGAATAGCCAACATATAAATGGATAAAGTGCAGGTTAAAATGATTGTGATGCGATGTTAACTATAATTATAGGCCTTTACTTTTGCCCCCCCCCCCGCCCCCAAAGAATCCTTGGGGGTCCCCCGAGTCCGGACTTCACTTTGAGAGCCAATGTGGGTATACGTTTATTCACCTGTAATTCTGAATGACAGAGTTCCTGTTACCATGGAGCTACATTTGTAAAACAAATATTTGATTGAGTTTGAATGATTGGTCGAACAAAGCCTATATGAACAAATGCCATCATATTTAAATAATGTTAAGAGAATAACTTTTGTACTTAATGTTAAAACGTGTTAATTAATGAATCCAAATCCAAAATTGTGGTTAATTAAGAATATTAAAATGAGAAGTTATGTAATGAGAAATATGTCTCCTATACTCGAATAACACAAATATTAATATAAAACAAATATAAATGGCATGTGCAGACATTTAATTTCACAAGTAAGATATTGCCTTGAAATAAACACAATATTGTGTTTATTTCAAGGCAATATCTGAAATACTGGAATGAAATAAAACTCATTGACACTTCCTGTTCTATACCCAGGTTTAATGTTTGTCTGAATGAAGGGAATTTTTAAGTCATAATGTATCGTTTACGTCATATTGTCTCTTTAGTCTTTATTGTTAATGCCGTTTAATCTTTGTGTTGGCACCGTTTGTTCTACATCACCATTACATCATCACCATATCAATATGAGTTAGACTTTAATATATTAGCAATTTAGCACCCCTCACTTCACACGGGTGTGACTTTTAAAATGCTATTCAACTACATTATGCCACTCCCATTGTGACTCAGAGAACTGCCAATCAGTTTGAGGATTAAGAATGCCTCCAATCCAATCACTTGATTTGTGCTGACAAGCCTGCTCTTTGTTTTCATTCGGATTAGGGATTGGGTCTTTAAAAGCACACGCAATAAATTCGATATTGGTTCAACCAAAAAGAAAGGGCGAGCTCTACCCACGCCCGACCCAATAAGATGAAAAATAAGTAAATAAAAGTTTATATATATATATATATATATATATATATATATATATAAACACACACACACACACACACACACACACACACACACACACACACACACACACACACACACACACACACACACACACACACACACACACACACACACACACAGTCACACACACACACGGCATCACCTTTTTATTTATTTTTGTTTAAATAATCCGCTCGTCAATATCATAATTTATGCATTTCATAGCAGAACATTATATTCTTAAATGCAGATAATGGCCGTTGTTCTTTTGTAGCAATATACAAACTCCATATATTTTTGTGTTGAAAACAATACATGGCACTATGGCAGGCGCCGCAGACCCACATGAAAACACATGAAGCAGAGTAATTTAATTGTAACCTAATGTAATTAACCTATAGCTACAAGTTGTAAAATTGCATGTTAATTATAACAGAGCCCACGCAGAGGCTGCTGAATCCATGCGACCCAAAGTACAGGCTATAGTCCTATAGTCATGTGTTAATGTTCATCATCTAATTCACATAAACTCTAACCGAATGGACCATTTCGACTATAGGCTATACTTTCGGAGGTAAATAAAAATTAGGAGGCTTGCAGAAAGAAACCCTATAATGATTAAGTTGTGATAGTATGAAATCAATCACATCAGCTGTCCGTGATCACATGTTGACGAGATCAGATAACACGTAAACAAACCATGCCTCCTCCTGTGAAGAATGTTCAGAAGATAATCATTGTTTGACGAACTCTCGCCTGACCCGCGTGCGCGGGAGCGCGCTCTCGCATCGTGGGGATTTGCGAACAATCACGTCCAGCCGTGACCCTTGACCCCCCCATACCACGGAATCAGGCTGGAGAGCAGTGGATGCATGGATGAAAGACACACACACACACACACACACGCACGCACGCACGACATATAGCCAAGCCTATATTATTGCCACCATGGTCACAGTTTACAATGAAAACCTGCATTTCCAGTGGTCGGTAGGTCACACCGTGGTGGGTAGGTCACACCTCCATATATGGTCACACCTCGTGACATCACACCTCCATATATGGTCACGCCTTGTGACATCATGCCTGACTGGATCATCACCTGCATTATGGAGCCGGCCAGCAACTCTGACCTCAAACCTAAATTCGGCCATCCACTGACCTCATCACATGCTATCGCCGTTTTTAGGCCAAGGAGTGTTTTTTGTGCAAAACGAATGCTTGGAATGGATTCAGAATCATCAAAATCCCCTATAGTTTCACATGCTAGTATATGATGACATTTTGCCTTATATTGGTTATGGTGTGGTATAGAAAAATGGCCATAACTTATTTTCGTGATGTTTCCGGCAGAGCGGACCCGACCTCTCATTCTGTGGACCTTAATGACCAAGTGAATAGAAAAAAAAAAACACAAATAAAAAGTCTGTCATTACATCAGAGGTTAATCCTCAACCGTTCGTTGAGCTTTTTGGCCTGTGGCTCCCAGGCTATAATCAAGGATCCCTTGCATGAATAACATCAAATGAACATATAAATCAGTTGAGCTATCGTGAGTCAGTCCCGTTTATATAACAGACATGTCCTTATTCATGCAGGCCTATATATGTCAAATGTCAGACTGATGAAAAAGCGTGTTATTGATTAGCCGTAGGTGACATAAGCAGTAAGAGATGTCTAAAAGCTGCAGGTCTGAACGAACGAGTTCTTTCTACTCACCCCCCCCCCCCCTCCCCTCCCCCCTTTAAATTGCCTGCGCAAGAAATATAATAGGACACTTGACCGTCTGGAACTCAGCCAGCTAAGGTTTCAGCCAACTTTTTTCGCCCACTCCTTTAGATAGGAGGGTATTCATGGTTATAGAACAAAGGGGGGGGGGGGGGGGATTAGGGGGGCCCTTACGGCAACGTCCGCTCCATTGGCGTGCAGGAGCTGTTATCCAACCCACCTCATTTAGGAAAATAAATAAATAGCATAGATCTGCAAGCTCACAACGCGACCCATGGCTCTTCTTGGAGCTTGCAGATCTGACTATTTTCGAGTCGACGCTCGATCAGCACCGTCGCACGACGAAGTATAACGCCAGGATGAACGAGGCCCTTATTTGCTGCTCTGTCTGCATGACCCCCCCTGGGTGTCGTTGTTCTGATCAGATCTGCATGTTACGGTGGAGATCTTCGTTAATAGTTCTGTGTGGTTGAGGATTGTTTGGAATGTAATCCGAACTTCAGTCACCCACAACGCCCGGCCGCGACACACAGGGATGGAGGGACCCACCATCAAGGAAAGAGCATAATATTATGGACAATAAACTAATGTGTACATATCAAGCAATTTGCAACGGATGATGGATCGGGCATATATGCAAAATAATTCAATAAACCTTGAGAAATTATAAGGCCGCTTAAACACACAATACATTGGGGTTAAATGGAAGTTATAATAAAATTGATTTATTTGTATTTTTTCTATAGGTCTTTTCCACAGATGTTCTGAATCTATAAGGACATATATGGACCCTATTGTTATTCTTCAAACCTGTCCAAAACTATGATAAAAGTTACACGTGAAACAGAGCTGCATATTATAGGCTAATGTAACAACCATGGGTTATGACCAGACTGGTTATGACAAAAACATTTCCTTAAAAGGTCTGGTGACATAAAACATTTATTTATTTTATTTCTGACCTCAATTGCACCCCAAAAAAACCCCTGAACTTAACATTCAGTGGAATTTCTGTGGTCTGGGGTTTTCTGAATAATTAAAGGTTTTATGACATTCATTTTCATTAATTTTTCTTTTAGGTTTTATGACATCAATTACACCCAAAAAACCTGAACTTTGAACATTCAGTGGATTTTCTGTGGTCTGAAGTTTTCTTTGGGGTTTGGAAGCCTTTTGAGCTACAATGAAAACAGGCAAAACAGTGAAAACAGTGACATCTGCTGGCAAATCCCATTGACATATGGGATTTGCAGGATCTTACATCACAAACTGCAGGCAAATCAGAGCACCTGTTTGAGCCAGAAAACCCCAGATCACAGAAAATCTACTGAATGTTAAAAGTTCATGTTTTTTGGGTGCAATTGAGATTAGAAAACCTAAAAAAAAATAAGAACAATTCCAAAACCTTTTTTTTAATGTCACAATCCCTTTAAGCTCAAACAAGTGATCTGAATGATCTGCCTGTGGACAGTGATGTCACGGTCCACAAATACCGCCCCCTCTCCTCCCTGGTCCTCCCTTCCCCTATGCTTCAGCCCCTGGGGGGGGGGGGGGGGGGGGGGGCAGGGGTGATGATTGACAGGCAAAGTGCCATCTGCTGGCTAAAATAAGGCATTTTCTAATGAAGCTTGAGAAAACACAGAGAGAAACACACCTGGCATGGCATATACTGGAGTGGACCTTTTTAATACGCTTTTGACCATGACAAAGACTTCAATGTCACTCATTATACCTTTAAAAGTCAGGATGCGTTTATTAATTAATTTATGTATTAATTAAGTAGTGCAACACAGGATAGCAGAAAAAAAGTCCTGGGCTGTTTGACTGTATCTGTGCTGTGTACATTTCTGTCGAATGAAGTATTCAAATGGGCCTAATTCAATTAATGGATCTTGTCAAATTGTATAGTCTATAATCATGTAAATATATAGAATGGAAGTTGTTGTTTAAATCAACATTTGGGGATGAATTGTTAAAGGTGAATCAACATGAATGAAAGTTGTTAAAGGTGAATCAACATTTGGGTGAATCGACACTTTCATTTGGTTCCTTCCTTGCAGACTTTAATTGTCCTTATAACAATTACAATTTGGGCATTTAGCAGACGCTCTTAATCCAGAGCGATTTACATTAAGCAAGAACAAAAAAGCATTGGCAATAGATCACAAACATAAAAAGTAGTTATCATGAAACATAAGCTAAGTCGTAACAGTGCAGGAATATCTATAATGAAACAAACTATATACATATACTACTATACTATATATACTATACTATAGCCTACTTCTATAAAGTGCCATGACTACATAAAATGCAATTCTAGTGCTGTCTTACGTAACATGCTATAAGTCTGTATAAAATGCTATATATCTACATAAAGTTCTATCTAAAGGGCTAGGGTAAGTGCTACGGGCCATGATGGAGTCTGAAAAGGTAGGTTTTCAGACTATGTGATGTTTATGTGACATGCAGCAAATCACATATAGGGCTAACATAACACACACTCCCTTTTAAGTTTGTAATTTGTTGGGCTTCAGATATTAGTGTATTATTTTTCTCGTGGCAAGAAGATAAATATCTGAACGGTATAATGAACGAAACGAATTCCCTTCTAAAGGCACAATAGAACCAGGTGTTTGAAACATTAGCAGCCTTAATAGCCAACAGTCATTTGGTATATAAATAGCCTATACTTAATATCAGAAACACGTTTTTAACTTCCCGTCTGTGTAAAAGAGTTGGTAAACAGTTTGATACACCTTGTATGGACACATAAAAATAATTTCCAAAGTAGGCTATAGCTTTGTGTATATAGGCCTATAAGACGGTTTTCCAATACTACAATTAGAAGGGAAAAAAAGACAGATAAAATAAGTCTTCATATCCATAACAGTCACAGCACAACATTGTGATTTTGCAGGTTTAGATTAAAACCATGCATTTGGGGTTGATTTAAGGCGAGTCTCTAAATAAAAATCTGATTGAAAATATTTGTTTATGTAGCCTATTCATAAGCTATAGGTAGTCTAGTCTTGAAAAGGTTTTTTTTTACAAGGAAGCACAGCAAAATTATTTGCTTACAATTTACATGATTAAATTCACCACGAGGCAGTTTCGCAAACTAAAATAAATAAATAGTGCTTTCATAAAAACGGGAATTTACCTTTGCTTGAATAAAACAATCGCGTTGGCACCTGCGACACAACAGTATGTTGCTTCAAATTATATGCTCAATTTATATGCTATCGTACAGCGGTGTTGCTTGGCAACAAGAACAATCTAACAATGCGTCGCAACGCGATGTTGGCTTTAGATCTGTCGGCGAGCACCACGGAGTTAACGAAATCGAATTAACACCATATGTAGCCTAACATATCCCAAAGAAAAAGGGGAGATGAACGTTTATTTTAATTTAAAAAATTTTTTACGGTTAAACTGTTATGTTGACATTTTTGTGTAGATAAAGGCCGAAGCAACAATAACGAGACATGCATATTCAATACAAATAATAAAAAATAAGACAGAGAAAATGCGTGTGATCTCCCACAGACCCACACTGTGCCTCTCACACTGGCACAGTCAGCTTGAATAGTTGGTACAGTCTATCGCTGCCCCCTGTCGGCCAGCACGGAGAACGACGCGCCCTCTTAAAGGGGATGTCTGGGAAAGCGGAAGAACTTTTTAAGGTGGAACAGTGGAGATAGCCGTGCCACAAACATGCTTTTTCACCCCCTCTCCGAAAGGGCACGCGGGACTCAGTCACTCAGGGAGATCGCCGTAGACCACCTAAGCCCGCTCCCATAGATTGGTAGGCTATACACCTCATAATTAGGCTTCTCTGCCTACATTTTAGTGGGTCAGGCTATGTGCAATGCCATATCCAACCCCAAAATATAGCCTAATTTATTAGCATAGCATATAGCCTACCAATACAATTGATCTCAAGTCCCTATGATGCAATACAAATCAGTTTATTTTCCCTACCCTATACTTTGGGGGAAATCCATGCACTGCTTTGAATGAAGGTATTGGACTCCCTGTTTGGGCCTCAAGTGATGCAACCCGTTTAACCAAATCGTTTTGCAATCAATTTGACCTGTGGGATAATTTAATAAACAATAATGGACAATAAAATGCATGACGTTAAATAAAAATGTCTGTTTCAGATTAATGTCATCATGTTGAGAGGATATACTTCCTTGACTTTACGGTTAATATGAGCCCTCATGTGTCTCAGACAGTCTGTCATATTATATGAACTCAGTCTCCACTGGAATGATTTAATAGGCTAATTCATTTTTGAATATCTAACCGCCAAAGTGACACAGTAAACACAAGAAAACAGAAGGGACATTAATAGTCACACCGTCTAGCCTATATGCTTTTTTATTTCCATATTGACATGCAAGTTATGTTTTCATAAATCATGTATCCAGCTAGAGTGGCTACAAATCAAAATACTTCATTGTCCTCTAGACATTGCGGCGTTCAGCTCCTTTAGCAGATCGAGTCAAACCCTCTCTTATATAACTTAAGAGAAAGAAACCACGAGCTTTGTAAAGAAACCCATGAGGTCGTCATAAAAGGCAGGTGTTATAACTTACAGCCTATAGGTCAAGTGGATTGTAAGCAAACGCACCAGACAAGACAATGTAAATGATGCAGACAGTCTGCATCATTTACATTAGCCCATACATTGACTGACCATGTCTGCTTATAGGCTATAATATGTATCCACACTTCAACAGAAAGTCAACGTTATTCTAGCCTTCTTCCAAATTCTCAAGGCCGGGGGACAAAGTCAAGGCTGCCTCTGGTGAAACCAATTGAAAGCATGTGTGAAACTGAAAACGAACTATTATTACTAATAGCTATAGTATACAGAACGGCCTCCGAAAAAAGGGTAAAATCCTCATCGTAGTAAACTAGGCCTACACAGATGTAACCAACTCTTTACGGGTCAATTTGGTTACACTACACACCTTGCATTTTCAACAATGAGTTATAGTCTATAGTCTAAACAATGAAAGATATGAGACCTCGCTTTTAATGGCCTTCCTCCTCTTTTCATTTCTAATTTATAGGGGAAGTCAGCTTCTTGCATCATCACCACCAACCATCTGCATACACCATACAGTAGATCATTCATAGAACCCCTCCTCTCCAATGTGTGTGAGCAAGCAACTCCGTTCTTCCAGCTCCTGCTGTGTGCACTGACTCCACAGTCACACACGCACACTGCAGTGGAAGATGGTCGCAGATCTTACGTTGTATCGTAGATGTTTCGGGGATTCACAAAATAATGCTTTTTGTCGGAACCGCATGCGTCCTTCTCCTCGCCATCGGGTTGCAATTGCAAACCGTAGCACTAGCACCAGCACAGCAGGCAGCAGGTAAACACAGCCACACACGCGCCTCGCTTATAGGTTGAGTTTGTCACATGTCGGCTGGTTTGAGAGTGCACTGAACACAGTGTGGACAACGAATGCGGTTCTTCATTCAACAGGGTGGTTCATGGGGTGTCTGGACCCCAGGAGGACCCCCGGATCCGGAGCGGACCGTCTGCATGCGATCCGAGGTGTTGCTGCTGACCTTGACCCCGTGGACTGCTACTCGACGCTGCCTGGATGGATGAAGGGTACGAGACAATTCATTCAATAATATAGGCCTACAAAGAAAGACCAGTCGTGGAAAAATACTGCAATGTAGCCTAGTTGTTTACAACAAGTAAAAGTCCCGAATTCAAAATGTATGGAAATGTAGGCCTACTTATTGTGCCAGAAAGTAGGCCACTCATTGTGCAGATTGGATGTTTTCATGTAGGCCTACCGGTATATAAAAAAAATAAAATGGCAGGCGACCATTGTGAGCTGTAGATTGGCTATTTTCAAATCCTGGCCGAAATTACGTTATAAATATATTTTCAGCAAAAGCATCGATTTGATATAGTATACAGCCTACTTATTTCATATGGGATCATCTACCATTTATTGCACAACCATCAGATTAATATCCCCCCCCCCCCCCCCCTTGTAATGGTTAGATTTGTTTTGTTATTGGTGAAAGTTACAGTATATGTAAACATGGTTAGATTTGTTTTGTTATTGGTGAAAGTTATATGTAAACATGGGATATTTTCTTTGGGTTATGTTATGCTTTCATCTTTCAAACAAAGAAAATAATTAATAATAAAACAGAGAAAGAAAATGTTTATCCTGGTTCCTCCAACAATTATAAATAGTCAGTCATTCTGTTTAAACAGAATACAGATCTTAAAAAAAATAAGAATACAAAAATCAATAAAATATAAAATACTGTAAAGATATTACAAGAAACGTAACCAGAACAGAAGCACATTTTTGTATGGCCTGTGTGCATGCATGCATGCGTGCGTGTGCGTGTGCACGTGCGTGTGTGTGTGTTTATACAGTTCTGTGTATGCACAAAGCTAGCTTTTTTCATATATTTAAACGTCTCAGTGTGTAAAAACTGACCTCGAGGACTTTTTGTTACTAAACTCTGCAGTGTTCATGGGTACAAATTGACCCGCAAGTGTCCATTTGGGTCCATATCTCAGAGGATTTTACTGTGTGCTCTGAAAGGACATTTCTTTGTTTGCATGCACTCAAACGGTCCTTGCAAAGTAAGCAGGCAGGTGGGGACTATGGCATTCTTGCTAAATCCTGTGTATTATTTACATGACATTGTATGTGTGGTGTTCATTAATAATATGCGCTGTCCCTAACAAATAAATGTACGGTATACAAAAAATAAATAAAAGTATAAACGACAAAGCTTCATCTTCTGTGCTGGCTGCTGAAGGTGTCAGGTTGCAGCGTTGACCAGAGGCAGATGTCAGGTGACCAACACATCTTCTCACAGAATAGAACAAGCTCTGGGTGCACATGCCATGCACGGGAGAAAGGTGAGACACGCAGGCCTTCCTTTTTTCCCTTAAATATTTATAACTGCTATCTGACAAGACCTTTCAGGTTTTATTTTTTAACGTTATCGTGCATTTCATAATTCATAGTTCATCCGTGTGTCCGCTGGGCCAGCCAGCGATACCCTGGTTGACCTCACAGGTCTGAGTGCATTATTTTGTCCTGTCCTGTCCTGTCCTGTCCTGTCCTGTCCTGTCCTGTCCTGTCCTGTCCTGTCCTGTCCTGTCCTGTCCTGTCCTGTCCTGTCCTGTCCTGTCCTGTCCTGTCCTGTCCCTGTCCCTGTCCCTGTCCCTGTCCCTGTCCTGTCCTGCTAGCGGACATAGAGTTCTTGTCTGGTGCTGGACTAAGGTAAGTACAGTGAAGAGAGGAGAGTCTGCAGCACACAGGTTTGCTCCAATGGTGTTTTCTTTTTATTCAAAACACCATAAATAAGACACAACGTTTCGGCCGTGACCGGCCTTCCATCAGGTGATAATAGCCAGTATGTGACACCTCCCTTTTATCCAAGTCGTCACATCACGTGACTGATGCCGACTGGGCGGGTGATTCACAGACACCAATAAGTGACATGACGATAAATATAAATAACCACCACAGCAAGCAAGTTTACAATAAGGCAACATAGTTTCAAAGGAACAGTTTCAATAAAACTTGCTGGTTTTTAGCTTGTTACAGTCTGTTTTAGTATTTTTTTAAATCGGTGTACAGAACACATTCCTCCACATCATCAGCCTGACTCTCTCCTCCACTGAACACCTGCAGGCTGGGAGGCATTTCACCGTCCAGCTCTGTGGGAGGCTCGCTGGGCATACAGAGCAGCCCATAGGTCAAAGCCACTGTTTTCATTCACAACCTCAAAGGCACCATAACACACACCATTAAACCCTAGGCCTGAGTTTAAAACATTCACTTTGAAAGAATATATATTCAAAGATTTTACGATTTTTCAAAAATAGCAGACCTACAAGCTCGTAGCGCGCCACTCGGTGGCGCGCTATGAGCTTATAGATCTGCTATTTTTCAATAGCTAAATTATAACATAATGTTTAAAACACCAAAAGGGGTTCCCGCCCAAAATGGGTTAAGATCTGAGGCCGATTCGACACATGCCTTCTAAAATCAGTAGTTTAAAATGTTTCAAAAACAGCAAGATCAAGATGTACCATCTCACAATAATGTGAGCTTGTATATCTGCTATCTTTTAATTGCTAAAACGACACAGATGCTTTCCCGGGTTTTAATGGGTTATGGATATAATACATCATCATGATTGAATTATACGTTTTATATATGTTTTTTGTATAAAATAAACCCCAAATAGGGATGCCAGGTTATGTTACAAACTTGCATAAAATGTTATTTTAAACAATTGGCATAGAATAATGTTAATAACTAGTGCATCTACTGTACATTGGTTGGAGGTGGTCTCCAATTCTCTTCTGCTGATTGACAACTAATTCTGCATCAAGCTCATAAACCAAATATCTCCCCATGGCTGGAGGAAACGGTATTCCCTTTGTTTTGAGAGGCAGATGTTTGGTCTCCTCAAGTGGGATGACCAAACATCGAATCTAGCACGACTCATAAAACGTACAGATTGCAGTTGTATATTTTGTTCAATAACCGGGGTCTCCCTGTCTATCTCCAGCTCTTTAAAGGTATATTCAGTGATTTCACTTAATTCAAATATCACTTATTTTTTTGTTTTGTTGTGATAATCCTCCCTACTATAGAGTGTGCTGACCATATAAGGAGTTCCTCCCTGTCCCTAGTTAACCCCTGGGGGTCAAAAAACCGTAGGTTTCGTTTTTGACTCTCTATCCTGATTGGACGAAAGGCTGGGTCCCACAGCCAAAAACGAGTGAAATCACTGAATATACCTTTAACAGAAAATACAGTTTCAAGTCGGAATAACCAACTCTGATTTAGTCTGCTCATTTCTTTTGTTTCATCACTCCCAATTCGTTTTCTTTATTTGTATGTATTGTATTTGTATGCCTCCATTTCCTGATTGGATGATATTGGTATCCCGACCTGAAAATTCATTTTCTGTTTACCAATTATTGATTGATTGATTTATTTATTAACAGTTTGCAGAATTACAGTAGCCTACATTTCAAGTACAACTCAATACAAAAACTGTTAGCAGTGAGTGGACGACACCATAAAGCATTACACTTGTTTACAATAGGGCCCACCATTTTCAATTAATAAAAAACATTTAGAGACGTACGAATATACACAACTATATAGTAAAAAAGAAGTCATCATAGGAGGTAAAAAGGGAAAAGAAACATATACAGTGAGGGGAAACAGGGGACAGTGAGGGGGAAAGAGTTAAACAAATCCGGAAACCCTGTTACTGAACAAACGGAAAGAACAACGACATGGGTATCAAATTAAATTACTGGTATGATCTGCTCAATGAAAGAAGCAGTGTCCTTCCCCTGAGATGTTTCTGGAATGTTGAATATGTTTATGTTTATGTCTTCTAAATGAAATCAGCTTGTCCACGGCGTCCTTGAGCTGTCTTTCCATCTTGTCCAAACGCTGTACCGTGGTATCCATATTGTCTTCGTTAGCCCTCTCTTTTATAGCAGGGGTGCCCACACCTTTTTTGACTTGAGACTTGAGAGCTACCTTCAAAATGACCAGCTCAACAAGATCTACCCACCCCAAAAATATCCCATTTCTGATAATAGCTTAAAAATGTACCTGAATACTAGCGGCACTGGCGTTACATAATATGACAAACACACTTGGAATGGAGACATAGAGGGGGGAATGGAATTATTCTTTTCCTTTTTTTTATAACTTTAATGCTACTGATTTGTTGTTTGTGCACAACACTCTAGAAAATAAAGTATTCCATTGTGGGTTTACGGCCATTTTTGTCAATCAATCAAGACACCTTAATTCAGATGAGTGTCAGATGACAAATTATTATTTTATCTAAATTAGATAATATGTAGGGCCATGTCATGTGGTCTACCTGCACAGCCTTTGTGATCTATACTGGTAGAGATCGCGATCTACCTTTTGGGCACCCCTGTTTTATAGCATCAACTTGGTCAAAGAGAGTTGAGAGAGAGGTTTCTATCTTTGTAAGAGCCGTTTGAATACTGACAGTCTTAGCATCACTTTGTATTGCCAAGTACTCTTTACTTTAGCGTATTGCCTCCAATACTGTCTCCAAGGGAGCAGCAGCAGCACTCCACCATTACTACAGTACTACAGTACTCGGCGTGGGGTCGTTGACTTTATCAGATCTTCCCTCTAGTGAGGTTTTTAATGCAAATAAAAGTAAAATAACAAGCAACTGTATAAGGCAAACTGTCGGAGCTCAAGTTGGCATGACCTTCCTCTGTAATTATAAAACCGGAACTCCAGAAAATCTTACAGAAAAATCACACTGTATAGTATACAATATTCTGACTTGCAGTAAGAAGCAACATAGTTTTGTTTTGTTGTGACTCTCTTAGGCCAGGTACAAGTGCACCAAAGTCTGGACCCCAGGAAGAATAATCTCCACTACGGTGTAGACTAATGGGGATCCTTAATAAACTAGATTTGATTTCATAATGTTTATTTTGAATTGTATATATTTTTTTTATATATATATTTTTTTAAATTATGTGGCTGATGATGACATTTCATGGAACAAAATCCTTCTTTGCCCAGAACAAAACAACAAAAAATGTTTCATTTTCATTTTCAGGAATTCAGAGTCTGGTACAGCTGAACCTCTCATACGTCTCTGTGCAGTTCAGCGGGAGGAACGCTAGAGGTCAAAGTTCACATAGTCTTCCTGTATTGGATGATGGCTCCTTCACACTGTCAGATGATTGGCTACTGGAGACCCCGGGGACATATCATCTCAGTAAGTCAAACGACTGTATCTGTCAAACGATGAATCATATATTAGGCCTACTGTTATGCTCATTATTGTTTTACTTGGTTCATTCATTCGTTAGTTCGTTCGTTCGTTCGTTCGTTCCTTCGTTTGTTCGTTCGTTCGTTCGTTCGTTCGTTCGTTCGTTCGTTCGTTCGTTCATTCATTCATTCATTCATTCATTCATTCATTCACTCACTCACTCACTCACTCACTCACTCACTCACTCTTGCTGCTCTCTCTCTCTAGTGCAGTGGTTCCCAAACCTTTTCATGTCAAGGACCCCCAAATTGACACAAATTATCCCACGGACCCCCATTTGAAAAGACATGCCAGGGACCCCCAAAAGAGAAGATTTTTACGGCTCTAGCAGTGATTCTCAACCAGTTTAGGACCCCCAGTTTAATGGCATTTCTGAGACCCCAATTTATATTGTAAAATAGATAGATAATTTAACTGAACCAAATGGACCTGTAGGGGTCCATTTGTACACTCTCAGAGTTACAGACCCATAAGGGTCCATATGGTTCCAAACTATCCTTTAGCTGGGTACCACCTGGAACTCCCTCAAGGACCCCTGGGGGTCCCCGGACCCCACTTTGGGAACCACTGCTCTAGATGTCAGTGTCTCCAACCCTCTGTCGCAGTTCTCCTCTATGCTGTTCCTCTCCATCGCTCATCCTTCTCCAGAGGGGTTGAAGGTCTCTCTGCTCCCTGGGACCTATTGTAGCTTAATACGTTTCTTTCTTTCTTTCTTTGTGCGTTCTCTTCATTCTAATCTAAACACTGAAATCATTGACATCATGCAGACGTGGGTCTTCGAGACGTGGTGAGCGTGAACGCGTCCAGCCCCTCCGGTTGGACAGAGGTGATCCATGTTGTTGTGAGTATATATACTCTCCTCTGGTTGGACAGAGGGGATGCTCCATGTTGTTGTGAGTATACTCTCCTCTGGTTGGACAGAGGGGATGCTCCATGTTGTTGTGAGTATACTCTCCTCTGGTTGGACAGAGGGGATGCTCCATGTTGTTGTGAGTATACTCTTGTCTTCCTACTGGCGTCATTCAGTCAACAGCAGAGATCCAACATGGAACCACATGGTCATTATTTAAAGCAGCTCAGCCTCATTTCCACTAAGTGTGTAATAAAGCTCTGGGCTGTAGATAGAGAGACATTGATTTTCCTTCCGTTGCAACTTCCCCTCCGACCGCTAACAGTCTGACATTTATCAGTGAGGAATCATTGTGTATATAATATAAACCGGCTCTGTAGCCTATACTTGGTTTCCTCATTGATTCTCCCCCCAAACTACACCCAAGCACATCCAATCAGCTGGATGGAGCTGAAATCTCCCCTTCAAATCTGTTTGCCCGAAAATAGACGATCTGTAAGCTCACAACAATGCGCTGCAAACTTTGCAGATCTGCTATTTTTGCTGAATGGTTGCCTATTTTACCGCCAAATGTTTGCCTACTCTGACATATGCCCAGAATGGGGAAGCTATAGGGTTCAAGTTGTGTGTGTGTGTGTGTGTGTGTGTGTGTGTGTGTGTGTGTGTGTGTGTGTGTGTGTGTGTGTGTGTGTGTGTGTGTGTGTGTGTGTGTGTGTGTGTGTGTGTGTGTGTGTGTGGCTATACGTATTACGTACATGTGTGTGCTTGGGCTTGTGTCTTTGTGCATGTGTGTGTACATGCCTATGAATTGTGTGTGCACATACAGGTGGTGCACAGAGCCGTGTGTGTGTGTGTGTGTGTGTGTAAGCATCTCAGCATGGCGAGACGGACAAGGCTGTCAGTGGTCAGGGATCACTTCTAATTACTGCCCCAGAGAACTGTCACGTGAGCCGGTCTTCACAGTTACTGCTTCTCAAGTTCTCAAGTTAACATGGAACCAAATGGACCGGCAAGGGTCCATTTGGACCATTTGTTTCCATTTGAACTTGACCCAAATTTAACTTAATAAATAAACCTTTTCATAAAGACACAACATGCGTTTTTGTTTATGGTCCCATTAATTTTTTTGATCGATGATAAAGCAGGATAAAGAATTTCATAAATATATACATAACTAAAAAGAAATTTCACAAATGTAAAAAGAAAAGAAAAGAAAAAAAAGAAGACGTTTAAGAAGTACTGAAATAGAAGATCTGCAACATTGTTGTGAGCTTGTAGTTCGGCTATTTTCAAATTGTTTGGGTCCCGGCCGGGGGGAAGACATCGTCAAATTTCTCTTTTGGGTCTCGAGCTACAAAAGAAACATTTGGGGAACCACCGGCCTAGAGAATACAACCACGTCTCCATGTGAGCGGATGGCATTCCTCTCTCCCTGGTAGCTCAACCAGTAAATGTTCTTACCACTTTACTGCAACCACAACAGCCTGGGTTACAAGTTACAACCCACCCCCGGGCCGGCACTACGATGCACTGCATGCACATCGGCCAGTGTCCTGTCGGGCAGCAACCTCCTATCTCCATATTTTAACTTTTTGTGGGTTTTTTTGGGTGAATTTCTTTGTAAATTAACGTCCGTGTCACACAAAAGCATCAAAAGTTGCCAAAATCTACAAGCTCACAACTTAAAGGACCACGTCACCACTTTTCAACCTATCTTCATATAATAGGTCCTCACTAATAATCACGATAAAATGGCACGATTCTTTTCTACTCAGTCTGTGTCTCATAGGAGGGCTGTGGGCAGTTCAGAAACCGTCTTCCAGTGACATCATGACATCAAGATGTTTTTACAAAAATGTTTAGATTTTCATTATCGTGAGAACGATGGCTTCCATTTTCACATTGCAACTTTTCAGGACTAGAAAGCCTGCAGTTTTTATTAGCTTGTATTCCCCATCGATGTCACTGGAAGACGGTTTCTGAACTGCCCACAGCCCTCCTATGAGACACAGACCGAGTAGAAAAAAATTGCACCATTTTCTTCACGATTATTAGTGAGGACCTATTATATGAACATAGGTTGAAAAGTGGTGAAGTGGTCCTTTAATGCAATTGCGACGTGTTGTGAGATTGTAGATCTGCTATTTTTGAATTGTGAGATCTTTATCTCACAATTCTATCTGTATGAGCTATATGTTCTTAAATATATTCTTAAATGTTGATATATCTCCAAAGTTACTTGTAACTAAAGCGGTCAAATAATTGTAGTGGAGTAAAAAAAAAGAAAGTACACATTTTCCTCTGAGATGTATGACATTTTTACCATTGAGCTAAGGGGATAAATTGAATATTGATAATCAATCAGGTTATCAGCGTCAGATCCTTTGTCTAGGTGAGACATGACCTTTGACACAATCTAATGTCTCAATAGAAGAGCAGGGAGACATGATACTGTACATACACTCCAATTGTATATGTTATATTGTATTAACAAACTACCATATAGATTGGACAAAATTTAATTTAATTTACTTTCAAAAGTTTCATAGTGTTGCTTTAACCCATTTTGACAAATGTCTTCTAAATCATGACAGTTTTCTGAAATACCGTGTTGTTTGTTCTCAAACATTTTCATGTCAAGGATCCTCAAACATATATGTAATTGGCCGCCGACCCACATCTGAAAATATGTTATTCCAGGGACCCCCCCCCCCCCCCCCCCCGAAGCAAAGATTTGAGTTAAAAACGCTCGCTGTGAAAGAAAATATATTCAAAGATTTTGTAGATCTTGTAGATCTGCTATTTTTCAATAGCTAAAGTATTACATATTAAAACACCAAAAGGAGTTCCCGCCCTGAATGGATTAGTAACTGTAACTTACCGTAGTTACATGACACCACTGTTCATAACATGTCCTATAATAAGGAAGCAGAAAGATCTCACCTTCTGTACAGTAGAGTGATGCAGGCCAGGGCCCAGCTGTTAATTCACCTTCTGTACAGTAGAGTGATGCAGGCCAGGGCCCAGCTGTTAATTCTGAGCTGTGTGCAGCTTGAGTTTGGATTAACCTGGTGTTAGCATTATGTTATGATTTAGCTGTTGAAAAATAGCAGATCTACAAGCTCATTGCTCATTGTAACCTCGCTCAAAGAGACTCTGTGAGCGGATATAGTACGTCAGGAAATTGGAAGTGGGGATGTCAATATAGTTAATTGATTAATCGATTAATCGCCGATAAGAAATTAGTCGGTAGTCGTTGACATTTAGTAATTAAGATCTTGTCGCTGTTGGGTGGAAACCTTGTATGACCAAAAAAGGAAAAACATAATTATATATATTTCTGTAATTGTTCAAGGAAAAACACAATAGTGAAGATCTAGTTCAGATCTACAAGCTAAAATATGTCTTAAGTGTTAATGCAATTTAATAATACATCTCCAAAGTAAACTAAAGCATGCAGTCAAATAATTGTTGTGGAGTAAAAAAGTTCAACCTTTCAAATTATTTTCGCTCCTATGCCACCAAAATGTGGAACGCCCTACCAACAGTCATTAAGACATGTGAATCCCTTGACTCCTTCAAAACCCCATAAAATCTGAATCCCTGCATATGTTTATTTTCCCTTTTTGCTTCCTTTATGATGAATTCCTGTTCTGTTCTTTGACTATATGGAAGTGTCTATTTGTACGTCTCTAAATGTTTTGATGAATTTAACATGGTGGACCCTCTTGTAAACTAGTGTAATGCTTAATTGGGTCGTCCACTCACAGTTAACAGTCCTTGTATTGAGTTTGTGCTTGAAATGTACTGTAATTCTGCAAACTGTTAATAAATAAATAAATCATTCAATCAATCAATGTAGTGTAGATGGAAGAAAACATGTTGGAGATAGGAGGTTTCTGTCCCGACAGCGAAGCCTTTCTGCTGCTGCTGTCATCCCAATGTGACGCTGCCAAACAGTTGTCAGAATGACTGTAGGAAGTTAATTACTTGGCTTTCATCCTTGACTAATACTCGCATTCTTGATCTTTGTCCAAGCAAATCTGAGCTTCAGTACAAAGTCTCGCGTTACACTGGAAAAGAATATGCGGACGTCTCAGTATGTACAACATAGTTGTTTGAAAAGGGGTTAAAAAATAGACCCTTGCAGGCCAATGTTCTTTAGACCTTCTCTGAGTTAAACTTACCACTCCAGATTTTACTGTGCAGAGCCGAGCGGCTTAAGGTATTGGTTTCAGTTTCAGTCAGTTGAATTCAGTTTGGAGTTGACATGACGCTAATATGAAGTTTAGCCATAGTTCAGTTTGCACACTGGTGAAACTATTCTAGAGCTTTTCGGTCATGAGGTGTAAACTAATTTAATTCATTACTCGCTGTCACAGCACCACCAGGGCACAGAGAGATCAAGTTAACTTGTCTTTGCATTAGAAGTAATGGCTGTAAGGTTATTTCAGTATAAAATCTTTTCGTGCCAAGGACCCCAACATTGTTTGTATCAATCTACTGTATTTGACTTTACTTTAAAAATGTTTTGTGCCCGGGAACCCCCAGAAGAGAAGATTTAGCTTACAAAAAGAAAATAAGAAGAAAAAAAGAAATATCTCATGATGAAGTGGTTAACATTATTGTGATACTGTACTAACTCATTTTGCTGGGAACATCCCTGGAACCCTCCCACTTGCACGCACGCGCGCACACAGCCGCACACCCACGCACACACCCACACACACAGAGCTCTGTGCTTCTCAAATTGGCCTGTAATAACCCTGCAGTGTGTGCTGTCCTCTCCACCAGCAGCGAGGGTGCATGCAGAGAAGCAGGTTTACTCCACCAACACAGACAGAACCTTCACGGTGCAGACCCATGAAGAGGAACCGCTGCAGTTCCTCTGGGACTTCGGAGACTCCAGACCTTAGAGTATATATATTTATAGAGAAGGCACCCAGAGGAAATCTTGAGGCAAAATGGACATAGTGGCCGAATGAAGGTATTGCAGCCTGGCCCCAAACACATGAACGCGCTGTCCGTTGACTATCATTGTACACGTTCACGACGGACGACGCTTTGGGGCCACTCACCATTGCAATCCGTCCCAGAATGCACTCTGTTCCTACCCGGAAGGAGGAGTGAATCCGCCTCATGCGCTTTTGAGCAACTCAATGCAAGTGGATGGGAGGAGAACTCGGGTGTCTTCTCTATAGATATATAACTCTATGCTCCAGACCCACCAGGACCGCCTCGACAACAATCAACAAGCGATACCAGGCACCTGGCAGGTACAGGAACAACCTAACCAGTAACCACCGGAATGTACTTACGTAAATTGACGGTTTCCGACCTATTGTGCATGGAGCATGTTTTAATTAGTGATGCACCGAATATTCGGCCGCAGAAAATATTCGGCAGAGAATGGCTAAAAATGCATTTTCTGCCTATTCGGTTTCGGCTCGAATAGGCAGAAAATATATCACCATATCATCATAGGTTTTCGGCCAAGAATTTCCCTTTCGGTGCATTCGTAGTTTTAATGATCAAACAATCCATTGCGTTCCGGTGTCACAAAGGAAACCCATTGTTCAAGGTTTTATAGAAAAATACCATGATATTTATTTACATGAGTTGTTTAAAGGTAGGGTGGGTGATTTTCTTTGGTTAAAGTAAATGTTAAATAGCTCTATATTCTGACGTGTTTGTTCAGTAACAGGAGTCTCGCCAGCTCTTTATTAAACAGAAAATGCATTTTCAGGTTGGGATTTACCAATTTGATCCAAACAGGATAGAGAACTCAGGCAGGAATACATATTCAATAATTAAGAAGAATAATCGGATGTGATGACACAAAGAAATGAGAACACAAAATTGGAACTGGAACACTATTTTAAAAAAATCATATAGTGTTTTGCCAATTATTTCAGGGCTCACTTGCAATATCGCTGGATTATTTCACAATATGCCCCATGAGTTAAAGACAAGGAGACAAAGCTTGTCCATCTGATACTTTCACCGATTCCTTTTCCCAGAATAAGGACGCTATAGGTTCATGTGGTTGACTCAAGGTTTTGTGTGAGTTGAATGGGTAAATTCCTTTCACTAGTACAGACCACACATTCAATCACACATCGTTTAACATTTTATTTAGAAAAGAACATGAAAAAGGCATGATAGAGAATTAGATACGCATGAATGACATGAATGAGAATTAGGTCACATTCATACCAGAGAGCTTTGCTGCGATGAAATCGAATTCTGCTGCGCATTTTCAGAAAGTGCACTTCGTTTGGCAGGTGTGAAGGCTCATTCGAATCGTAATGCGTATCAAAGAACCGCATTATACTCCGAGCAAAAACGGGGGTTTCGCTTTGCTTCCAATCGCACTTGATTACGATTCGGTGCAGGTGTGAATGCAATCCGCAGTAAATAAAGGAAATGAAGCAAACAATGTAGCGGGTGAGGAGCTGAACACAGTTGGAGACGGAGAAGGCATATTTTACGCAGCGCAAAGATGTCCCGTTACCGTGGATAGACGTGGTTGAATGAGGAGACTGAAGCCCTGATCGAAATGAGGACGAGTACATTAATCAATTGCTTAAGAAAACACATAAACACTGCAGTATGGTGTAATAGTATTATAGCCTACAGAATATTCTGTCTGTGCGTGCGTGCCGTAAACATGGAGTGCTGTCACTGTGTGGGGACTAGTGGGGACTGGAACTTTCATCTCAATAAACGTGTAAACATTTTGCGCTGCTGTCTGTTATATCAGTGCGCTCAGCGCTGTGCCTGCATGCCCAAAAGAACAGTGTGTGGCACTGTGGCTGCGTGCGTATAGTGAGAGAGAGAGAGAGGGGGGGTCCAGTCCCAGATGGCACGACACATGCACGTTATGAGTATAATTTTATCACAATAGATTTCACTGTCTTGTAGGCTGTGTTGTAGGCTAGGTTTATGAATGGAACACATTGATAAAGGTCCCCCCTGCTGCGTTTCCAATTGCTACGGATGACAGTGTGAAGGCAAACCGCAGCAAATTAAATATGCAAGAATCCCCAAATCTCCGCCCATACGCATGATTCTACCGAAGTATTAGGTGAGAATGTGACCTTAGATATACATGAATGATATGAAGGGGAGTGAGGGGATGAAAGGGGGGAGGCGGGGAAGAAGGATGAGTATGAAATACGAGGTACAATGCACAAATGTCAGGTGAAGCAAGCAGGCATATTGATTGAAGTATTTATTAACAGTTTGCAGAATTACAGTACATTTCAAGCACAAACTCAATACAAAGACTGTTAACTGTGAGTGGACGACCCAACTAAGCATTACACTTGTTTACAAGAGGGTCCACCATGTTCAATTCATCAAAACATTTAGAGACGTACAAATAGACACTACTATATAGACAAAGAACAGAACAGGAATTCATCATAAAGGAGGTAAAAATGGAAAAGAAACATATACAGTGCGGGAGGGGGGGGGATTCATATATGTACTCTTCCCTTATTGGAGCTGGAGCGCTTGACAGTTGTCATGGCAGCGAGGCCTCGGTGAGTGGTGAGGGTGGAGCCAAGATCAGTTGCCATAAATTGAGGGAGGAGTTTACTCTAACTATGGTGATGTTGATCAAGCTTGTTACTTTAGGAAATGAATTGGCCTGATAGTAAAGTGGGGAAAGTAACCAACGATCTTATCTTGAAAGCGTAGTCTTCCTCCTGAACATACATTGTACCAACTCCATTAACTCATTACGTGCCCATGGGTTTTGTAGCGATTTTTCACCTACTTTTGAAAAATCACAGAAGATTTTTGCGACACTGTTGTTGTTGTCTGCGAGCAGTTTTCCATTGGACTGCCATATGGTGGAGTTTTCACTCCAGTCCTCTGCATGTGTAACGCCCGGGATTCGAACTCAGGCCTCCCGCGTGAAAGTCCAACATCTTAACCACTAGACCAAAGGGATATCCCACTGGACCAGGGGAGATATTAGACTTTTGAGGCCATCAGGCAGAGGCTCTGAGCCACTCTGCTACACATGAATATACACGCATGTGAATATATTTTTTCCGGTCATGTGATCATCGTGTCCCGAGTTGATCCGAGTGCTCGCGAAACTCATCGAAACCATGGATGTTATCAAAGACCTCATGGGCACAGAATGACTTTGATGTGTTTCGTTTTCAAATTGTCCGTGTTTAAGTAAACGGTGCTAATTAAACAGAGTTGACGATGCGTGTAGTCACTTCATCCCGAGTCTGATCTCAGTCATGAGCTACTGTAGTGTTTGGAACACAGTGCTGATGATGTAATAAGATAATTTTATTAAAACATGATGGTTACAAAATGCTTCACAAGCGAAAGCAACACCAGAGGCTGCATAGTTGAGTTACAGAACCCTCTGGTGGACAAATGTGCAGAGTGAGTACATATACAATTATACAGAGAAGATAGTTTCTTTATTCATTGTCATTATTAAAAATGAAAAGATGATGACAGTACACACATTTTAAGAATGATAGGGCAATAGTAAGTGACCATAAAATATCTAAAATCATAGAGTATGTGAGTATGTCTGGACAAATTGCCCATTTTAAAATATGGAGATAAGAGGTTTCTGCCCGACAGCAACAATATAAATATAATCAATTGAACCCAAGGTATAGTGGTGGAAAGTACATTAAGTACTAAGTACATTAGTTAAATACTGTACTTTCTTTGTACAACATTTAACGCGTTAGTTACTAGTTACTATATTATTACAAAAAGATACATGAATCACTTCAGCCCTAAATAAATGTTGGGCATTTTCATGGGACGCATTGTGAGCTTGTATAAATTCTATTTCAAAAAGATTTGAAAACATGAAACATTCTGCATAATGACGAGTATAATTTGATGTCCCAGGATTACGCTATTGATTTGACACACGTATCCTTACCAAACCCCTCTCTGCCTATCCCTGAATCAGCTACAGCTGGAGCTGTGAGCCAATCGGCTCCATTGTCGATTCCTGTTTCGACCAATACCTTCCCACTTCCTCCCCCGTGCTGGCGTTCCCCGCCAGCTTCCTGAAGAGCAGCTTTGACCCGTTCCAGTTCACGCTGACCGTGCACGGCATGCTGACCGTGCACGGCGCTCGGGAGCGCACAGCTTCCACACAGACCTTTGTTACTGTTGCACCACACCGGATCAGGTCAGCTGGTTTGAAGTGTTGATGTGTTGTGTACAGTGGCTCCTGGCTTGTATTAACAAAATGAATAAATAACTAAACAACAAATACACTGTTACTTGGAACAAAATAACCTGTGTTCCAATGGATCTATTGTAGTTATTATTATTATTTTTTTTAAGATATTTTTTTTGCGGCTTACGCCTTTTATTGATTTTTTTTTGAAGGGACAGACAGTAGGCTGACAGGAAACGGGAGAGAGATGGGGGGATGACATGCAGTAAAGGCCGTGTCGGGTCCGGGAGTCGAACCCGCGGCACACTGCGACTGGATTACCAGTCCGGTGCCCAGACCGTTACGCTACGGCCTGGGCTATTGTAGTTATTATTTATCCACTAATTATTTTCATTGATTAATATAACCCACAGACATGAACATATTACTTAATCATTTTCAATCTGGCACCCTTATTTTGGGCATGTCATTAGATTATAGATTGACAAGCTCAAAATGTGCTGCGTTGGCTAATCGGCTATTTTCGTAACTTTCATGCAACACTGTCATTATGACAAACTATAAAATAGGGCAATCATTTATGAAAGAAAAACACAAAAAATATTAAATGTGGAGCTACAAGGTTTCTGCCTGACAATATGTAAAATAAATAATTTACCACTTAACCCCTATACATGTATAATGTTGACTGGGGTCCACTAGCCCCCTCCATTTTTTGCTCTACTACACCAAATCTCTTCAAGTACAATTGCTGATCAACGAGGTAGGACACAACACGTCACAGTGCACTGCAGCTTGTAGATCGGCTGTTTTCTACGAATGAACGCCTGTTATGGCAGGCAGGGATGCCACAAAATAATTGAATCCATTAGTAACCCAATACAAATCCCCATCATAAAGTATCCTATACATTGATCGCAAATGTAGGTGTAATGTAAAGTTGTAAACCTCCTTTCTTTACAATCCAGTAGGCTGTGGGTGTCTTGCCACCAGTGCCAGGGTGGACCGGCTGAACTGGGATCAGCCGTTCTCTGTGAGTGCTGTGTGCGACGGCTGTGGCGCTGACCCCAGACAGTAGTGTTCACTACACCTGGAACCTCTACCTGTTCAACGTCTCCTCCAAACCCACAAGAGAAGGTAAAACTATACACAACTAGAACTGCACTCTGTCGATTGCCTATTTGCTTGTTGCACACTAGTAGGCCATAAATGGCCATAAATGGCCTACTAGTGCGCAAGCAGAGCGCGCAAGTACTGCCGACCGCTACAAACTGTCAAATCTCAGCTTCTCTGTGAAGGAACGTTTGAAATGTTGAATTATTACAGTAGGTTTAGCTATTTGCTACCTACATACTTTATGCATGTAAAAAAAGTAGTATTATGAAGTATGGTACAAGTTTCTATCTATAAAATAAATACAGTTTTATCGATTTAGAATTATTCTGGATCCCTTTTTAGTTTCTCAAAGAAAAAAAAATCATTGATATCTGATGAAAAAAAAATAAACTGAAATAAAATATGTTATCACGTATACGGTATAATTATTTAATTATTTATTTGAAATTGTCAATTGCTTTATATTTACTTAATCTTAGTGATCTAATAGTGATATTAATAGAGTGTAATTGGTTTTCGACGGTGACGTAATGACGATATGTTTTAGTGTTGGGAGGATTAAAGGTAATGCTCCTATGTATACATGTATGTAATCTGGCACCACTGCCGTATCAGGCACAACTAGTCATTACGTCATTTGCTGGGACGGTGCATACGCATTGAATATGCTGGGACGGTGCATACGCATCAAAAGTGGCGCAAAGTAACCACAGTATACCGCTAATCAACTTACAAATTACATATACATATACACAGAAGTATTTAGTATTAATATCACTATAGTCCAAGATTAAGTAAATTTAAAGCAATTGACAATTTAAAATAAATCATTAAATAATTATACTGTATACGTGATAACATATTTTATTTCAGTTTATATACCTTTTTTTTCATCGGATATCGATGATATATTTTAGATAGAAAGGAGTGCAGCGGTGTCGAGTCGGTCGGACCCACGGTTGAACCGTGCTCGGGCTCCGGATATGATCACCCCTAAACTGGAGAGCTCTTAAACAGTCAACAACAGCATGCCATGGACTGATGGAAAAGGTTCCAGCAGTGTGTAAAAAAAAAAGTTTGTTATGAAAAGTGTTGATTTAACATACTTATTTTGTATTTAATTTGTTATGTGACAAACATATTGGCCTGACTCAAGCAGACATGGGTTATGCATATTTATTTATAGGTCCACTGATAACAGGTTTTAAGTTGGGATAACATAAACAATAAATCTTACATATAGTACACTTCAGGAGCGTTCATTTCAGCTTTTGCACACTTTTACAGTGATGAATAGGCACACATGCATTTCTTTCATGAATGGACAACAAACAATGTATGTTGAACAATAATAATGTTATAATCAGTTTTCTCTACCATGAGTATTCAATAAACAACATAGAGCTGAATAATTTAAATATGTTTTTCAGACAGTGTAATATATTTTTTAATTTGATTCACAACATATTATACACAGGTCTGGAAAAAGCTCTACTCTGTTTTCAGAGCCGCTTGAAGCATGGCAGTTTCCCAGCTTTGTGGATGTAGAGCAAAGGATAAAGAACCCCTGACAGCCTGGATAATATAGATGTGGTTAAAGATGCAACTGAGCTGCAGTGACGGGCCAGTAGTTGACACAGAACATAGGGAAGATGGCTCATTATAGTCAGTACCATTACTACCAAGCTGATGAGTATAATCCTAAAAGCCCTTCTCTTCATGTCTTTGCCACTGTCCCTCTGTCCTTCTCCTGGTCCTTTGTCCCTCTGTCCTTCTCCTGGTCCAGGCTGTTTCAGAGCTCTAAGGACCGAGAGGCAGCAGAAAGACAGCACAGCAATGCACACAATGCTAAAGCCCAGAAAGATGTAACTCACCATGACAAGTGACAAGAAATAAAACAAGCTGAGTGCAATCACCATCAGCCAGACAACGCAGCAACAGGCCACCCTGTACCGGAGAGCTTTGTACCTGAGAAACACCACAGGGTGAACCACCGCTATGTAACGCTCCACACAGATACAACACTGGAACGATGGGACAGGGAACCAGAAAAACACACCGTAAGTAATGGTTGAAACCTCATTCAAAATCATGTTGAGTGTGAAGACCCATGCCAAGTCCAAGACAGTGGGCAGGATAGAAATGATCACAGATGCAGTCAGGTTGAGATAAAAGAACTCGGAGGCTATCGTCCCACCAGCTCCACTCAGTATCAGCCACAGAGCGTAGAGGTTGCTGGGGAGAACCAGGATGAGGTTGATAGCCAGATCGGTGCAGGCGGAGACCATGGTGGAGTCGGTGCCATTTTCCAGGGTGTCGTTCATCTTAAGGCTCTGTGTGTGTCCACTGTCCTGCAGCTGGTTCAGAAGAGATAGACATAATGGTTGGATTTGTGTGCAGTTGTCTAAATAACAATGACAAAACTAAGCATTTTAAACAAACCACTATTCTATTGAACAATGAACACAAGGTCAAAGTGATCTCACATTTTGGATGTCAGAAGAGTGTCTCAGATCTCTGAGTTGTGGTGAAGTGAAGACTCTTCTTGATGGCTGTATCCTTCACATGATGTAGCCTACTCTCCCCTTTACCACCTCTAACCATTCCCTTCCCTGCTTCTCCTGCGACTGTATTGCTTGTTGTACAGCTGCACATATGAACACATTATAATACCGTAGTTATTTCATGGAAATCTATCTTCATTACACAAACTGTGCCCTCATTTGGATAACCTTGGGCAACAACGCTGTGGTGATAATTTGTGTATGTACCAATGTACCATATGTACCAATGTACACAGTACTCACCCACATGCCACTGACTATAGGAATACAATGCATACAACACACCGTTCAGTCAATGTCACACAGGTTAACCTTTTTTAGATTTCATCTAATATAGCAACATATGTTTTTCAGAAAACTGGATTTATAACATTGGTTTCTCCAAAATAGCAGATCTACAAGCTCACATCGTGTCACTTTGTGCCACACTGCAAGCTTTATTACATCTGCAATTTTATTTTACATTAAAAAAAAGAAAGCCTTCAAATGTAGCGTGTGTGAGCAGTTTGTCATGCAAGACCCCTGAACAGTGTTTGTGCCATGCAGGTTTTGTGTTTTTGATTGATTGATTGAAATATTTATTAACAGTTTGCAGAATTACAGTACATTTCAAGCACAAACTCAATACAAAGACTGTTAACTGTGAGTGGACGACCCAATTAAGCATTATACTTGTTTAAAAGAGGGTCCACCATGTTCAATTCATCAAAAACATTTAGAGACGTACAAATAGACACTTCAATAAAAGAACAGAACAGGAATTCATCATAATGGAAAATAAACATATACAGTGAGGGAAAAGGAGGGGGGTCAGAGTGCCATGACAACGTCTGACACATTATTTATGATGTGTTGTGTTTCATGTAAAGCACGTCAAATCCCCTTGTCATTGAAATGGAATGCTATTCAAATAAACCTGCCACACTTCTGGAATACAATGCATACAACACACCGTTCAGTCAATGTCACACAGGTTAACCTTTTTTAGATTTCATCTAATATAGCAACTTACGTTTTTCAGAAAACTGGATTTATAACATTGGTTTCTCAAAAATAGCAGATCTACAAGCTCACATCGTGTCACTTTGTGCCACACTGCAAGCTTTATTACATCTGCAATTTTATTTAACATAAAAAAAAGAAAGCCTTCAAATGTAGCGTGTGTGAGCAGTTTGTCATGCAAGACCCCTGAACAGTGTTTGTGCCATGCAGTACATTTCAAGCACAAACTCAATACAAAGACTGTTAACTGTGAGTGGACGACCCAATTAAGCATTACACTTGTTTACAAGAGGGTCCACCATGTTCAATTCATCAAAAACATTTAGAGACGTACAAATAGACACTTCAATAAAAGAACAGAACAGGAATTCATCATTGCGAACGCACTGAGCACTAACTATGAGACCCAGACATGATCTGTCATGTCTGTGTGTGTGTCTGTCTGTGTGTGTGTCTGTCTGTCCCGCTGTGACACCACCCGCCCGCCACCAGAGGGCGCAAAAAAAGTACGTAATTTATTCTAATTGTTGTTATTGCAATTTACGAGCTGCGTTCGCTTCCCGCGTTTGCGCGTCTTACTTGTAATGGAAAATAAACATATACAGTGAGGGAAAAGGGGGGGGTTGGTCAGAGTGCCATGACAACGTCTGGCCCTCCTGACACATTATTTATGATGTGTTGTGTTTCATGTAAAGCACGTCAAATCCCCTTGTCATTGAAATGGAATGCTATTCAAATAAACTTGCCACACTTAGCTTTTTTGCCATCCTCGAGTTAAATGACACCTGTGGTATGCCTATACTCGCTGATGCAGAAAGCATGCAAGTCTTCAAGAAAGTATTATTTTGGATTTGCAAGATAACTTCAGTCTTGGTTTGCCTGTTCTGTTCACCTAACCTTCATCTAGAATAACTCACGTTATAACAATAGCATTAGCCATAGGTCAGGTCAGGCAGATCCTGCTCCTGCTACTGGTAAACTGTAAGCCAAGTACAACCTGTTTCAGTCGGACAGAGAAGGTTCGTTAGCTCTGGAAGCAACTACTCTAGTGCAGTGGTTCCCAAACCTTTTCATGTCAAGGACCCCCAAATTGACACTAATTATCCCACGGACCCCCATTTGAAAAGACATGCCAGGGACCCCCAAAAGAGAAGATTTTTACGGCTCTAGCAGTGATTCTCAACCAGTTTAGGACCCCCAGTTTAATGGCATTTATATCTCTGAGACCCCAATTTATATTGTAAAATCATAGATAATTTAACTGAACCAAATGGACCTGTAGGGGTCCATTTGGTTCAATTTGTACACTCAGTTACAGACCCATAAGGGTCCATTTGTTTCCAAACTATCATTTAACTGGGTACCACCTGGAACTCCCTCAAGGACCCCTGGGGGTCCCTGGACCCCACTTTGGGAACCACTGCCCTCTGCTGGCAGAGCAGATTCACTGCCCTCTGCCAACATCCAGTCGGCCAGAGTCCTGCACCTACACCACACTACTTCTGTATGGTTTTTTTATTGGTTTGTTATATTTCAAGGACTACCAGATTCATGCATTACGCCCATAGACTGTAAAAAATATGGACAAAGCGTTCCCCGGGTCTAACATGAACGTAAAATGAAGCCTGTCAGTCCTTGTATTGTAAATCACCATCTTTCTAGATCCGTTTGGGCCCAGCTGGCCCATTGGCTGGCCCAGACAACGAGGCGGGACTCCCCCCCTTCTTCTTAGTTGGTTTTTATTTTGACTCGAGTGGGTGGGGAATCCCGATCATAGACTGTAACGGTAGCCACGCCCCTCAGAACATACGCGACTTTATGGTCATTCTTTTAATAAATGGGACCATCATTTTCCAAAAAGAATATTATGACATTAGAAATGAGACTTTAAACTAGTGACTGGAAGCAGAAAGTATTCATGACCATGTTTATTAAGGTAATACAGTCTAGGTGAAGTTGGGCCCAAATACATGGACTTCTATGGGGCTATGGGTTTTTTGGGCCCAATGACAGCGCCACAACAGGCCATTATATGAACTTTCAGGAAATCCCGATTTCCTTGGTGGCTTCACTAAATATCTGTCTGACTGCCCCCCTGATTACGCCACAGACGCCCATAATGACGGTATGCATGCAAATTAATGTAAGGTTCCATTTTTCTACCACTATCATACATTTAACTGGGGACCCCCTGGAACCACATCAAGGACCCCTGGGGTCCCCTCTACCAATTAATGCCACGTTGAGAACCAATTCTGTAGGCTATGGGATTGTATAGACTATAGTTACGGTCTGCCAGCTATATGTTACTACCTGTCTTTTTTGTCATTCAAGTAGTGTTCTTTTTGTCAGCATATTTTAATTTTAGTTTTAGTCCTAGTCTCTTGAATAGTTTTCATTTAGTTTCAGTCACATTTTAGTCACCTGGAATGTTTTAGTGTTAGTCTAGTTTTTGTCGACTAAATGTCATAAGATTTTAGTCGACTAAATCTACAGTTGATTTAGTCGAACAAAATGTATTTTGGCGGTCCTTGATGCCGTCGTAATGACATGCTGAAAATAGCCGATCTACAAGCCCACAATGCGTCGCAGCGTGACGAGTTGTGAGCTTGTAGATCGGCTATTTTCAGCCTGCAACTAATTGTAAAGTTACTTATACTGGATATCTTGTCCACTAGTCACTTCCTAACATTTTAGTCTAGTTTTTATTTGTTGACGAAATTGTCAATATATTTAGTCATAGTTTTAGTCATCATAGCTTAGTTTTCATTTAGTTTCCATTTAGTTTTCGTCAGTGAAAAAATGTAGTCGACGAACTTTTTTCGTCAACGAAAAACAACACTGCATTCAAGTATTTATTCATTTTCAGAACGAACAACAAATAAAAAGGCTTTCAAACATCACCCACCTATTACACCTATGATCAGTCTTATGATATTCTGTATATTTCACAGTACCTTTAATGCACTTCCCCTTTATAATGTTGTTCCTAGCAGTTATGAAAGATGCCGTCTCAGTCATAAGTGAGACTGAGGAGTCCATTCCTTTGAGTCCTGATTTACTGAGCTCTTCCCATAGACTCAGAGTAATAAAAGGCTCTTCCAGTTAGAAGTCTCACTGCACTGTGCATTATTAGTTCAAGGGACGCGTTGCTGACT